>NW_006770293.1:403067-433668 GCF_000442215.2 Lipotes vexillifer
ATAATATTTACCAGAAAATAGAAAAAAACTAATTGCTGTAGCACACAGTGTGTGTGGTTGTAGCAATTAGGGGCTAATTTATTGTTATAAAACAGTCTTGTGTGTAGTGTAGATATCCAAGGTGGCTTTGTAAAAGCAAACATCATTCAATCATGTGTATCTTACTAACCCTAAGTCAATCTGATCACTCTCTCCTACCTCCAGTTTCTCCCTTCAGAGTATTCATGTTTTATCATAGTCCGTTTAGTGGTATTTTCCAAATCACCTGGTACCTAATTTTTTTTTATGCTGCTGCTGATTAAGAAACAATGCATAGTCGAGCCTCCCATCATGTAACCCATCAGGTCCTGCCAACAAAAGTCCTCATCTCCAGCCCTCACACACTTACATCTCTAGGCCTAGGCTCCAGAATTTTTAAGATAATAGGTCTAGTCATTTTTTCCTTAGGAATTCTATCTCCTTAGGAAGTGGGGAGGTTCAATGGCCCAGAGCAAGCCCAGCCTGCTTCAGATCCTCAGCTCCTGCTGACCTGTACTCCTAAGACTGTCCATCTGGGAGGCCCAAGACCTCCAGCGTTAGCACAGAGGGAGCCATCCTCCAGAACTGGTCTTCACTCCAGCCTCCACTTAGCCTGTGTGCTTTGTGGTCAAGGCCTAGTGTTGGGCCACCATCTCTTGGCTTCTGATGCATGCCCATTGGTAATAAAATGCTTTACTTGACCCCCCCCCCCTTAAGGGGAAGCCCTAAAATGCCATAGACAGGTAACTACTATAGTTGTTGGAACTCCTGAAAGAGTTGAATCCTCTTGGCATAGATTCATGAGTTTTACATAATAGTCTAAGATGTTTTTGTGACATTAGGACATAGAAGCTCTCCAAAGGGCTTATTCAAGGAACAAATTTATAACACGTTACAAGCTGCTATAATGACATTAACTACTCTCATCTCCTACTGAGCAAGACACCCAGCAGAGTGCCATGAATATAAACAGCCCTAGAATTTCAGATCTTATTGTTTTGTTAATGAGTACATATGGTCCTTGAGCATACAGTGTGGGTGGCCTGATGGGGGTTATGAATCAAAGCCAAGAGGTTTTGTTCTCTGGTCAACCTCTGCATGTTATTTGTGAGCACTTGACTAATTGATCCTAAACTGCATGTTTAATGGCCACTTTTGGATTTTTGGCAGGAAAATGGCTACTTGTTTATTCTCAGATGTCATAATATATCCACCCTTTACAAACCAGAGCCCCAGCATGGACATGTGAATGGTCTCTTGGGTGAGATTAGAGGCCCTCCCTTTGATCCGCAGCCCACGGGCCCGACCTTGAGGAAGTCTTGGCCAGGTGTGCCTTCAGCCTTCCCCAACACAAGCAAAACACACCTGCTCTTTATCTGGCTGAGTGGGAACGTGTGCAGCTGCAGTAGATTAAAACCAATGAACGTTTATCTGCAAACAGCTCCTTGGTGGTTAGATGTTATGCAATTACAAGTGTTATTGCTAAATATTACCCTGATTTACTTTGTATATGTTGAAACATTTAAAATTGATCACACATTTTGTAGAAAATAGAATATTTTCCCAGTTTCCTGTTTTTGCTTTAAATGATCAGAACAATTCAAGTAATACAGAAGTGTATAAATGACTAAGTCTTCTTGAGGTAACGAATGTTAACGTAGAGTATTGCGGTAACTTTTCACAATCCCTATATGTGTGTAGAAATAGAAATTCTTATTTTTATAGTTTATAAAAACTATAAAAAAAAGCACAAATATGCCTTTCGTATGCTATGGCTATATACACACACAAATACATATATATATTTTTACATATACGTACATATATATATTTACATTTACATATATTTACATATACAGTACTTATACATATAATATATTTCCAAGTCAATACAGAGATACCTCACTCTTTTTAGTAGTTGCCTAGTAGTCTATAATATGGTCCATAATCTATTTAATCATTTCCCCAGTGCTGGCCACTGTAGTGTTTCCTCTGTTCTTAAGCGTTAAGGACAAAAGCAAAGGTTGTTACCTTGGCTTTATGATTTTTTTCATGTAGTTCATTTTGACCTTCAGTCTGTTTTAATCTCCTCTTAATTAGGTTTTCTGTCCTTCACATGACCGGTGATTTTTTTAAAAATATGTATTTTTTAATCTTAAGGCCCTTTATTAAGAAAAAAGGAAGAGAAAAGTGCCTTGCTCTACGGAGGTAGAGCTTGCAGGGATAGTTGGTTGGTTGCATGAGCATTTGGGAGTATTGCTTGTTTACAAGGTCTGTTTCCTAGGTTTCCGTGTGTCATTGCCAATCTGTGTGACTTGGCAGCCAACAGCTCTTCCTAAACCATGTCTTGTGGCCAAATGCAAACTGAATGTCAAGGAACGGAAAATATTGCAAAGTTTTTAAATGGTCAGGAAGGTTTTAATTGCAAGACAGGTCTAGTTTTTATTTTGTGAAAAATAGTGTGGAAACACCTAATTTTAAAAAATTCCCTTGAGCATTTACGTTGCACACAAGGACTGAGAATATTTTTTAACATAGTACTTCTGTACTAGGCTGTTAGCTCTCTGAGGTAGGCCTCTTTATATATTTTTGTATTATGTGCGGCTTAAAGTAGGTACTCAGTAAATGCCTTTTGAGCTAAATGGACCATTAAAAAAAAAAAGTCTTGCTGAAGAGAGACTCTTGGATGTTTGTTTGATGCAGAGAAGAGGGCTCGGTGAGACAGTGGGGAAAGGACAGCCCAGGCATAAGATTCAATTTGAGATTCGGAGGAGACCAGGAAAGTGAGGTAATTCCGTTTGCTCTAGTGATTGATGCTAAATCAGATCTTGAGGATGTTTATCTTGGGCCTGAGAGCAAAGGAAAGCCACAAGAACCTTTCTGGTGGAATGGGGGCAGGGAGGGAATGGCCAAATCAGTGAGTGGAGAAGCTGACTGGGGCTTTTATGTGTCATTGTGATTGATGAACTGGGAGGGACCATCCTCTCCTGCCCATTGCATGGAATGAGTTTGTTGTACCTTATTTTTATAGTTTGTTCTGCCAGGTTTCTATGCATCAAAGAATATTCAGAACAACAGAAACAAAACTCTAATTTTTCATACTGTGAGTTGGTCTGTAGTCTGATTTTTGTGTATGTGTATACATACCACATATTTCCACAGATCCATCAAGAAAAATATAATTGGGGAACAATTCAAAAACCCTTCAAGAACAATGAAACTTCCTCCCTAGTCCTCAGTCTTCCTGAGTTTCTTGGTGGCCTCCAAAACGTTAGCCAGTCTCTCAAATGCTATCGAAGCTTGTGGATAGATTCAGCAATCTGGAGGTCCTATAATTCATTGTATGAGCCAGCCCAAGACTCAGTCCACTAACAAGCTTCAAAATATCATCTTTATTTTGGAGGTCCTTGTAGTAGGCCAGAACTTCCTCCCAGGAATATCTAAGTAAGCTGACCAAATAAAATTGATTTACCTAATACTTGCCTCTGCCCTACTATGCCTGTTCTGGATGTTCTCACTTGTGATGACCTCATTTCTAGGCAAAATAAAAGATATCCTGCCTGGACATACCAGGCTATCCCAGTTCTGGCGAGACCCATGAGTTGGGTGTGGCTTAAGCCTAACAAGCAGGGGAAAATGCCAAGAGAAGGATAAATAGTACTTTCCATCTTGCTTCTTGATACAGACCATGAAGTGTTAAGATATAAAGAACATGGAGTAATGACAGCAACTTCAAATGATTATTGCAAAACTCAAATAAAAGATTGTGGGTAGAAGCTCTGTGTAAACTTCAGAAAGCTCTGTGAATTATAGTTATTACTTGTTCCGGAATGCAAAATTCATTAGGTAAAAAAATTCTAAAACTAGCTGTCTTGAAAAGCCTAGCTTCAGTCTACTGTAATTTCATGAAAGTCTGTTATCCACCTATTAGAAAAGTTGGTGACAAGTATGTTCTCTCATCTAATGTCACTAGTTTTTTATGATTTTGCCTCAATTATTTCTGATTTGGAGTGTTTTGTTTTAATCTCTGCAAAAATATTGGGGTATACTTTTTTCTGTATATGTAAATCCTCCGTCTTTTAATCCAAGAATTCAAAGAGGTGGCTGGGCTTCCCTTTAAAAGGCAAGTCAAGAGTTCTTGCAGCCTTACATCTAAAGAGCCTGCTACAAGTGACCTAGTCCAGATTTGGGTCTGTCTTTGGCATGATTCCTGTTTAGAAAACAGTGCCAGTCATGGAAGTTACTTTTCTTTGAAGAGAGGCAATTCCCTCTTTCAGACCTGCAAGCTTAAGAAGCAATTTCCTCTACCTGGTTTACTCTTGGCACTTAATACAACACCACCTGCAAATCGGAACTTTCTAATAAATGCCAACCCTTCTGCACCAGAGGAATGTTGAAAATATTAAAAAAAAAATATATATATATATATATTTTTAACTACCATAGGAATATTCTAGGAGACATTATCATCGCGAAATTTCAAAGCATGGGTTTGTTTTTTTTTTTACATCCTAGCATCTCCCACCAAGGATTGAATTAACAGAAAGGAAACATAGGGCATTTTATTTTGTGAGTAAAATCAGCGTCCAGAATAGCCAGTGTGACCAAGTTTTGAAAACCATGGAAGTGAGCAGTGGCTGTGATTGTCTTTTCCCAAGAATGAGAACAGTTTCAGATATAAATGGGTGGTTTGTTTGTTATTGTCCTCACCTCTCTATACTCATGTTGCACCATTGGTTTAACAGTAAAGAATCTAGTCTAATATGTTCATTTAAAAGTGTGTATCTGGGCTTCCCTGGTGGCGCAGTGGTTGAGAGTCCGCCTGCCGATGCAGGGGACACGGGTTCGTGCCCCGGTCTGGGAAGATCCCACCTGCCGCGGAGCAGCTGGGCCCGTGAGCCATGGCCGCTGAGCCTGCACGTCTGGAGCCTGTGCTCCGCAACGGGAGAGGCCACAACAGTGAGAGGCCCGTGTAACGCAAAAAAAAAAAGTGTATATCTAAGGGAATCTCCAATTTTAGTTTCACAAAGTTATATTTGTTTTGGACTGAATTTTTGGAAAATAGAGCACATTTCATTTTTTGATTTTAAGTATTGTTTGTTCTATAATCAAAGCAGTGAAGGACTCCGAGTCCAGTGACAATTTTTCTGCATGGATATACATAATATGTCTTCTAAGCCAAAGCAAGTCCTGTCTGATGGATCACTTATGACAGTCTCTTCTGTTAAAAGAGTTGTAACAATCACCAGAGGGAGTTGTAACTGAAGACAAGGATGATCTTTCTCAATGAGGGAAGCCAGCCAGCTCCAGGTCAAGCCTTGCATTCCATTCCCTTGGCTTCATTCCTCTTCCCCTCGTTACCCATGATTTCTTCTTTCTTATACCCCTCATCACAAGCCAAAGCCCAGTCTCTCAGGGACCTTAGGAAGCAACAGAGATAACTGCCTTGTAGTCCCTCAAGTTTATATTTATTAATGTGGATTCTGTTACTTATTGTTAGTGAGAAGATTCTTTAGCCAGACACAATTAAAATGTAAAAATCATACAGAGAAACATCTTGCTTCCATTGCAGTAAAGATGAGCATGTTCTGGCTTTAACACTAATTAGCTGAGAGACTTAAGAAGAGTTAACACATTAAAACTGCACCACAGGGCCCCTTGTTGTTCACAGCAACGTTGGTCCTGGGATGAACTTCTGTTCCCAAATTAAGTGGGATAGACTCTTGAAAAACAAATTATATGAACTTTGAGAGGACAATATTTCCTGTCACAACCTCATCCTCTCCCCATCCCTCCAGCCTGCCTGGCCCATCACCAAAGAGGCTATTACCACAGGCTGTAGACATCATCCCTAGAGCTTTAAGTCAAACCTTCCAGTGGAGTGTTGCAATTGGTTCCCTAAGCCTCCAGGGACCAAGTTCATTCCATCAGGGATGGTACCAGTTGGGAATTCTGGGGCATAGAAGATGAGATCCTTCATTTCTTAGGGTCTTAGCTTTGTTGGAGCACCTCTTGCCCAGGGAGCTATCCAAGGTGCTGTCTGAAACTCCTTGTCTTCTGGTAGATCTGAATATTTTGTCCCAGTATTGTCATATATTTCTGCCTCTCTTAAGCCTCACCCTTCTGCATTTGTCTAATCCTGAAACAATCTGTCTTTCCCAATTTGGGTCCTTCCTGACCACTACTTGCTTCCAAATCCTGAGATGTGTTGTGACACATTCATAGCTTGCCCTCAACTAACCCTTTGCCTCCGTCTTGTCTTGACTCTGCCTAGTCTGACTTAACTCTTGTCCTCTCTCACCCTGTTGCCCATCTGGGCTTTCTGTATCTATAACACTTGTAAGCACAGTAATATAAATCAGAAGTTAATCAATAAGAGAAAGTAAACCTCAAGATATATATGATTTTATTTTTGTATTAATATAAATTGCCTAAGTTATTGATATATATGGTTGAAAAAAGCTCTCTAATGAGAAAACTTCTAGGTATACAGACTAGAAGGACACACTGAGAAATAATTTTCATTCTTAATTTATTGTCTTTCAGCATGTTTGCTAAAGTAAATTCAGTATTCAGCTACTGTGGGCAAGATCAACATTATTCTAGTCACATTTGCAATTATTATGTGAAATAGAACAAAGAGAATTATTTTGACTATAGTAGTAGACAACCCATTCTGGCAATTGGTGCTAAAATGTATTTTTAAGATACATTTAAAAAATATTTGGAACACTCCAAATTTATATACAGTGTCAAATTTGTCTAGAAGTTAATATATTTTTAATGTAAGTTTAGTAATTTATGTTCCCATAAAAATGCTTTTACGTACTTTCATAAAAATTGTCTCATTTGATTTCCTCTACATGTGTATGTTGTCTCTATAAGGAAAAGCAAGTATTAACTTATAGCACTGTGGATACACATCAGGTGTTGTGCAATTGATTGTGTAGCAAGTACTCTGCTGTTTTCAGCTTCTTCTGCAATGATCGCACTGTCTTGAGAAAGAAAAACAAACAAACCTCCAAGCACAGTAGCCTCTGTTTTCTAGCTATGAAGAGATTGTCTGCCTTGAGTATTGCCGGTGGTGTTTGTATCGGCATTTATGGCAAGGCTAATGACTGTATGGAACTATGTCCATTCCTTTTCCCAGTCCCTGTGTGACCAATGACCCACATCTCTAAGATAGTTCTCAAGATCAGAGGTGCAGATCATTGCCATTAACAATTTTTTATGTCTGTATGAAGCTAATAAGCCTTCCAGGGACTGAGCTCTTGACCTTGGCTTCTGACCAACTCTTAGCGTAGAGGGACCACATCCCAGATTAGCCTTGACTCATTTTATTTACTTATTTATTTTTGGCTGCATCGGGTCTTAGTTGTGGCATGTGGGATCTTCTTTGAGGCATGCGGGATCTTCCGTTGCGGCGCCCAGGCTTCTCTCTAGTTGTGGTGTGCAGGCTCCAGGGCACGTGGGCTCTGTAGTTGTGGTGCGCAGGTTCCAGAGTGCATGGGCTCTGTGGTTTGTGGCACACAGGCTCTCTAGTTGAGGCCCACGAGCTCAGTAGTTGTGGTGCACAGGCTTAGTTGACCCCCGGCATGTGGGATCTTAGTTCCCTGACCAGGGATTGAACCCACGTCCCCTGCATTGTAAGGCGGATTTTTACCACTGGAAGTCCCAAGCCTTGACTCACTATAGACTTCAATATAAACAGAACTGGAACCAGGGATTACCCACGTCCCCTGCATTGTAAGGCGGATTTTTACCACTGGAAGTCCCAAGCCTTGACTCACTATAGACTTCAATATAAACAGAACTGGAATGGTCAACTAATCCGTTGTAGCAGTAGAGCCCACTCTTCCAATAAAACCTTATTAGAGATCCTGGTGAATAATATAGATAAAAGGAGATTGAGTTCCATGAAGGAAAGTCTGGGAACTTGGGTCCCCATTACCCTCCCATCGCTTGAGACACTACAGGGCTCCACAAAGCTCTGTCTGAGAACTACTGATTGTTCAGTTCCTTTACTTTACAGATGGGTAAACTCAGGCTTGGAGAGATGAACTCACAGTTCGAGGCCACATAGCTAAGTAGGAGTAAAGCTGAGACAAAAGACTCGTCTCCTGACCACCTTCTGCTGCCCACTTCACATCCTCTGCCTCCTCCCTTCCCATTCCCTGACGCCTCATGGTCAAAACCACACATCATGCACTCACTCTGGATTCTGTATTGATAGGGCTTTCTTGTCCTCAACCAAAAAATACTCTACTTTAAACTGGCTTCAATTATAGGACTTTATCACCTAACATAAATTAGAAGTTCAGGGATATCTGACTTCAGGTGCAACTAGAAGCTTAAAAAATTCCATCCAGTTCAATCTCTGTCTCTTCATAGCTCTTGGTTCTGGCTTCCGTTGTGCTAGCTTCATTTCCAAGGGGCCTTTCATCATGGACTCCAGCAGGTGGAGGCATCCAACGTTCTTATAACTGATAGTTCCTGTGAAAAGGAAGTTTCTCCTAACTTCTTCAGAATTCTCATGCTTGAGCCTCATTTACCTGAGTTGGTCTATGTGCTCATTCCTGAACCAACCTCTGTGGCCAAAAGGGTTTAAATGATCTGATTGGTCAAGTCTGGGTCAAGTGGCCACCCCTGCAACGGGAGGTTGAAGTCAGTCCCAATCGAACCATTTGGACTGAAGATGAGGAAGGACTGGTTTCTCAGGGAAGAAACAGGTTGCTGTTAACCAGAACTAGGAGGGAATGGATGCTGGGAAGGTAAAAACAACATGGATCTACTGAAACACCCTCAACTCTTAGGTGGCTTTTGAGACTGATACTTAGGAACAGAGGTAAGAGGGCTTGCCACAGAGCTAGCTGCCTGCACAGTTGCTAATTCTGTAGGACCCCAGACCCACATCTCTTATGAACTCTTTATTTATTACACAGTTGGGGAACATACAGGGATTTCTTGATTTTTTTAAAAAAGCACAGGGGCTTCCCTGGTGGCGCAGTGGTTGAGAGTCCGCCTGCCGATGCAGGGGATGCGGGTTCGTGCCCCGGTCCGGGAAGATCCCACATACCGCGGAGCGGCTGGGCCCATGAGCCATGGCCGCTGAGCCTGCGCGTCCGGAGCCTGTGCTCCGCAACGGGAGAGGCCACAACAGTGAGAGGCCCGCGAACCTCAAAAAAAAAAAAAGCACAGAGTTTAAACGTACCCTATATGTTTGGAGGCAGTTGGTAGAGATGTCCAGATAATCCATTAGAAGGCTTGATACATTTGAGAGTGTTTGGTTGGGAGAGGACGGAACAAGGTCAGAAAACTTCCAGAAAAGTCTCTAAACAGTACGTAGTATTGATAACCCCGGATTGCTCTGCTCTCCTCTGTCTATAGCCCCACCCCCACCCCGCCACCTGCCGGGATGGAATACTTTCCCATACCAAGCAAGGCTATGAACTGAGCAAGGCTCATAGCTAGGTCGGCTCAGGTGTACACACTCTGGGAGGGAAAGGCTGCCTTTCAGGTTTCCTAGGTGACAAAATAATAGCAGTGGTGGAAGAACAAGATTGCTTTAGGATATTACAGTGTTAATCCTGTAGTTTTACAGCAGGATTCTAATTTAGGTTTCAGCTAGAGGTATTTTACGAGACTGATTAATGGAGATGTGGACCTGGAAATGCAGACACTTGGGTTCGTCTCAATTCTGCAATAGATTATCAGGTTGACTTTGATCAAATTTCTCACCCTCTTTGGGTCTTAGTTTCCTTTCCAAAAGGAAAGGTTGAAAATATAATAACAACTAACTTTGATAAAAATTAGTGTTTTCCAAAGTGTAGTATGCATGCCATAGTAGTTCATAAGGTTATTTTAGGTGGCACATGGCCATATTTTTAAATTTTGATAATTATATATTTTCCCAGTTTTATTGAGATATAATTGACATATAATTTATGTATGTATACTAGATTAACCAGCACAGCAACTCCCCAGTTTCATGGACAGTATTGCTAAGGAACCAGATAAAATATTATATTTTTTCAAAGGTGAGTACAGTTAAAGAAAAGCATAATATAACATTAGAACCTGTGGTATACAGATGTGGAAAAACCCCAAACATGGTGCATGAATTATACAATTTAAGAAAACTCTGATATACATAACCTCAAAATTTTAAAAATTTTGTTAGAGTAGTATAATGATTTGACAAATATGAAATCTGAGACCACACTTTATTGAGAACCTACACTACACCAGTTGCTATGCTAGGCACTTCCCATGCATGAGATTTTTCAATTTTTACAAACATCCTTCAAGGTACATATTTTTATCCCCATTTTACACCTGAGGAACTACAGCGTAGAGGAGGTTAATTAACTTTCCTGAAGTCAGGCAGTTATTGGCTGAGTTGTCATTTAAAGTAAGAACTACCTGATTCTAAAACCATGCTCTTTCCACCAACAACACTATCACTCCAGGACTCATGGCTGACAGAAAAGTAAAACCAGGACAGGACCTCATATCTTCCAACTTCAACTCTTGGCAGGTTTTTCTCTAAAATTCACAGTGCTTCAAATTCCAGAGGGGCTTTCTGGTGCTCTTCACAGCCTAGACAGGGCTGGACACATGAGCAGACAGGACATGAAGCTTCCTACTTTGTCTGACTCTGTAAGTACTCCCCGTCCTCTATCCTATAAATTCATCATTATAGCTCTAATTTCATATATGTTTGAATTTTTGCATCTCAAGAAAATTGTCTTCCTGCTCTGCAAGTTTGAGATTACCATATAGTTTACACCCTAGTAGGGAATGGGTGAGAGCTGGCAGGAAAACGCAGTGAATTATAAAAAGGCTGTTCCTCAGAGTGTACACGGGAGGATGTGTCAGGAGGGGAGTAAGGATGGTGGGGGAAGACAGAAGAATGAAGAAGTGCCATGGTGAAGGATGAAGGTTGACTAAAAACTTGGAAGACACCAAAGACAAAGCCCCCACGGTTTTGTAATTTTCTCTCAGTCTACCTCTAGGCCCAAAATAAATCTTAGGAACCATTGGTACCATGACTCAATTGTGCCTTCCTCATAGGTCTGCTGTTATGATTTAAAGAGATAAACATTTAAATGATTAGGGCTTGACCCATAATTAGCCCTCCTGAAAATGGTAGCTATTATAGTTATGGTGGTAATTACGTGTGCTGTTGAAAATGATCATTTTCTAACCTTGACATGTCTTATGCTCCTGTAAATATAAGATGTTTTGAAAACTCATTAAGGGGCTCCCTGGTGGCTCAGTGGTTGAGAATCCACCTGCCAATGCAGGGGACCCAGGTCTGAGCCCTGGTCCAAGAAGTTCCCACATGCCATGCCACAGAGCAACTAAGCCCATGTACCACAACTACTGAGCCTGCGCTCTAGAGCCCGCAAGCCACAACTACTGAAGCCCGTATGCCACAACTACTGAAACCCACGAGCCCTGGAGCCTGTGCTCTGCAACAAGAGAAGCCACCACAACGAGAAGCCCATGCACCGCAACGAAGACCCAACACAGCCAAAATAAGTAAATTAAATAAATTAATTTATTTTTTAAAAAGAAAACTCATTAAATTCCATGCTAAAAAAGTCATAAATCAAAGGACAAATGATAAACTGGGGAGTGTTGCAACAAGTGACAGATATTAGGTTAATCTCCTTATTATGTAAAGAATTTCTTTAAATTAATAATGAAAAACTAAAAACTGAATAGAAAAATGGGCCAAAGACAACACAAAAAGGAAAATCAATGACTTTAAAACATGTAAAAAGATGTTTAACTTCACTCATAATGAGAGAAATTCAAATTACAACTACAAGGGCATACTATTTTTTATCTATCAGATGGACAAATATCAAAAATTTAATAACATACACTGGGGCTTCCCTGGTGGCGCAGTGGTCGGGAGTCTGCCTGCCGATGAAGGGGACGTGGGTTCGTGCCCCAGTCTGGGAGGATCCCACGTGCCGCGGAGTGGCTGGGCCCGTAAGCCATGGCCGCTGGGCCTGCGCGTCCGGAGCCTGTGCTCCGCAATGGGAGAGGCCACAACAGTGAGAGGCCCGCGTACCAGAAAAAAAAAACAAAAAAAAAAAAACAGAAAAAACATACACTGGATTGATGAGGATGGGGGAAATAATCTCATATATTTGCTGCTGGAAGCATAACCTGGTACAGCTTCAAGAAGGAAGTTGGGCATTATGTAACCAAATTTTCCCTTTTATTCAGCAATTCCCTTTCTAGGGCTTTATATGTGTACTTAGTCATAGGAACAAGGAGATTTATTGCCACATTGCTTTAATAGCTAAAGATTGAAGGAATGTGAATGTGAATGTACAGCACCAGGGCACCAAAACTTAAATTATGGCATACCTATACAATGGAAAGCTATGGAACAGTTTGGAACAGTTGAAAAATATGAGGCAGCTTTAGATAAATAGATAATGTAACAATCTCCAACATACGTAGAAAAAGCATGATATAGAATAGTATATTTTTTGTTAACCATTTGTATAAAAACTCAAAAGCTATGTTTAAATATACATATATGTGTTAGTATATGAATAAAGTATTTGTGGAAGGATGTCCCAGAAATTGAGAGTAAGAGAGAGGCTTACCTTCACTGTGTTATATCTTTCAGTTTTGCATCATTCAGTACCACCTATTCAAAAGTAATCATAATAAAATTAAAAAACACTGAATCCACATGGAGTGCATGGCCCTGGAGTCCTGAGACTCATGGCTCGTGTCCTTCTTTGCCACCCCTTTCTCTGCCTGACTTGGCTCCCTGCTGTGCTGGAGTAAGGCACACGTCACAGGCCAGCAGATGCAGAACCTTCAGGAAGGGTCAGAAGGGGAGGGGAAAAGAGCCACAGCCTCAGCCCTTTTATCTGAAAGGGTCCCCAGTGACCCTCAAATCTAATATTCTCTTTTCACAGAAAAAGAATTGGCCTGGAGCCTAGAGTTGCCAGGTAAATAGAGGAAGTCCAATTCAGTTTGAATTTCAGATAAACAGGCAATTGTTTAGCATACGTATGCCCCATGCAATATTTGGGACATACATCAGTATTTTTAATTGCTTAATCTGGCAATCCAAGTGGGATCCTGAACCTGGCTTCTCACCAGGCTGCATGTATTCTCCGAGCCTGGCTTTCCTGATCTATGAAATGAAGGGTAATAGCTCTCCAGCTTTATCATGGGCTTGCTGTAAGGATTAAACATGCCCTGGTGCTTAGTGAATAATTAAGTCTTCTAAAATTGTAAAGAATGAACACAGCTTCTCTTGACATCATTGTTATCAAAACCCTAGTCTCCATGGCAGACAACTTATTGAAACCCACTGTCTTGTTTTCTCCCAACTTTGCTGTGATTTCTTATAAGCCGTAGGCACATAGTCATACATTTATTTTCATGTTTAAGGAGGATTCTAAAATATTTTAACTGGGACTTCATTATTGTTTTTGGACTTAAACTTGTTGCCTTTATTTAACCATATTTACTGTAAATTGAGTGGCAGAATGTACTGCTTAATTCAATTAGCGTATATTTATTGAACACCTAGTATGTGGCAGGCGTTGGAAGGAAGGGGTGAGTAAAACAGACACAGATCCTGACTTCCCTGAATGCATGGTCTGGCTGAGATTCAGCAGTGGTAGGGCCAAAGGAAGAGGTAGACAGGCAAGATGAGTGTTTCTCAAGCCTGGCTTGACTTTAGATCATCTGGGGGGATTCTGAAAATTCTACGGTTAGTAGGGTGACCAACCAGGCCAATTTGTCCAGGATGCAGGGGTTCCTCAGGACATGGACTGATGTCTAGACTACACTGCAGACCCAGGTCTCCCTTGGTGATTGCAAGGTACACCCAGGGTTAAGAACTCCTGGCTTAGAAGGAGCGTGGAGCATGTTGGCTCTCAAACTCAATAGAGTCTATTTGGCAAATGAGAAGCTCTCAGCCAGCGTGAATGTGGTTACTTACATAGACATGTAGAGAGTGAATGCGTGCACTAGACCCAACACCCAGCTAACTGGATAAAACAGACATGAAAGGAGCAGGAATCCAGCTTGGAGTGGGCAGTGTGGGGAATGGCTCTGGTCAGTAGTGTACTAGACTGCTGTGCTGTGGAGACCCAAGACTGTCTAAGTCCAGGGTGTCCACACCTGGTCCTGAGGACAAGTTTTAGGGCCCCTGGAAAGGAGGTTGATTGGAAGGGGACAGAGTTGGTAGGTAAAATTGCCCCGGACCACAAATGACTGTATCAAACTCTTGAACCCACCTGACAGTCACAGCCACTTTTCTTTGTTCTGTTAATAGGTGGACATCTGTGTTCAGTTATGTTAGAGAAACAAAAAGAAGCCACAAATCTAGATGAGATCACTCATTTTACAGATATTACGGGGTTTACTTTCATCTAAATTCCTCTTTCTATTATTATGCTCACACCAGTGAAAGTTGTATCTTCTCTGTAAGGCAACAAAATAAAACGTGTTTACCTCTAGAGCTATAATTTCAAGTTGAACATTCTTGTTCCTACTTGCTTTAATACTTTATAATTGGTGTAAAATGCAGAATTTGAGACAAGGAAGTGCAAATAAAAGTGATGTGTATATCTATACACACACACACACATATATATATATACACACATATGTATAAATATTTGTTTAAATTCAGATTTATTTATTTACCTGTACTGTGGTGAAATTTTCATAGGCACTCCTATTTTATTCTGGTTTGAATGAAGCTAGAATGTGTATAACTCCTTTTGTTTGACAAAATTGCCTTGCATAATGCATAAGCAAAAATATTCAGCTGTGCTCTCGGTGGTCATTATTAGCCAAACTGTAACATAGAGAGTCAGTCTCTTGTAAGTCAAAATAAGAAAACTTCCTTGTAAATGAATGTATATTCCATGGAAGAAGAATACTTTTTTCCTTCCAGGTACACTCAGGGAAACTGAAGAGAGAATCCAGTTACCTATGCATACCCATCCCCTGATGTCATCGCTCTCTGCATTTCCTTTATCTTAAATAGAGGGACACTTCCAAGTTTCCAAGGAATATCTTACCTACTTGGCAATTCATGTAGTGGAAAATGTGTTCTGAGAACTGGTCTTTGGTAGCACAAACACTATCTGGTAACGCAGCCTTTTCTTATACTTTCGTACTTCTTTATTAAATACTACGTAAAGTGTAGCTCCCTTTCCAAATACCCCATGACCTTTCACTGTGGGCTCATCTCTTGGTTTTCTGTTGGTAGTTGCTAAGGTAAACTTCTCTTCTAAAACTGCCACTGGGGCCAAAAGTGTTCAAAGCTACGCCCTTCCCAGACCCTGTGAAAAAGAGTGAAGCAAACATCTGTGGTAGTGGCTTCAAATGTTGGCGTACTGTTTACACTGGAGATTGCCTCCTGGCATTTGTTTTACTTTTGCTAGGCTTAATGTTTCGTAATCTTTTAAGACTACTTTTGCGGTGTTAGCCAGGATATAAGAATAATTTTCCTGTTGTCAGGGGGAACGAAAATGACATTTGAGACATCTGAGCAATGCTGACCTCATCACTTCCTGATGTATTGCTGATCCCTGCACTTCGGAACTCCTTGAAATTTGAAGCTGATGAAACTATAGCTCTCTTTAATCTAGAAATGTCATACACTGAAACATTTCCTGAATGCTTCTCACAGACTCTGCGTTCCAGGAAGGCAAAGAATTATACACTTTAACAATCCTTTATGTATCTTGACATAATGAGAATTTGTGTTTCAGAAAGTATTAACAGTGGGAGCATATGTGAAGATATTAAGTGTGGTGTGAGTTGCCAGTGAAGTTACAGCTCTCATTAAATATCATTTTTTCCAGAATAATAGTAAATTGACTAATTTATGAAGTTCAAACCGAATGAGAAATCTCCATAATAAAAAACTTTTAATGCGTCCTTTATGTGTAAACATAACTATATCTATCATTAGGAAGGCGTTTTCCCATTTATTTTATTTTATAAATTTATTTATTTTTGGCTGCATTGGGTCTTTGTTGCTGTGCATGGGCTTTGTCTAGTTGTGGCGAGCGGGGGCTACTCTTCCTTATGGTGTGCGGGCTTCTCATTGCAGTGGCTTCTCTTGTAGCGGACCACGGGCTCTAGGTGCGCGGGCTTCAGTTGTGGCACGCAGCCTCAGCAGTTGTGGCACACTGGCTTAGTTGCTCGGTGGCATTACCCATTTATTTTAAAATATAGAAAGTATCTACAAGGAAGCAGGTAGATGTGGTATATGCCCTTATATGCTTAAAGCCTGTGAGGAATACAGATAATCAAAAAATTAAGAATAAAAATTTTAATACTGGGGCTTCCCTGGTGGCGCAGTGGTTGAGAGTCTGCCTGCCGATGCAGGGGACACGGGTTCGTGCCCCGGTCCGGGAAGATCCCACATAAATTTTAATACTGATACTAAAAGAGACTTAGAAGAGACATTTAACCAGGTTTGGAGGTGGAGGTTAGCAAAGGCTGCTGGAAAAGACAGTATTTAAACAGGACCACCGTGTACAGTTGTCTAGGTTGTGCATTGCACAACTGTACTTTTTGACTCTGTTAAGCTAGGACCTTAATGACGTGTGGTGGTGAGTGACCTAGGAAAGGAGGCAGGAAGTAGTGGAGTGGAACGTATGAAGGAAAGCCGATGAAAGAGCATCCCAAGTAAAGGAGATAGCATGTGAGAAAGCCTGGAAGCAAGAGAGTATGTGATGCCTTAGCTTAGCAGAACTAAAAGAAATTCTGTGGCTGCCACGTAGACTGTGAAAAGAGTGTGGTGGTTAAAATATGAAAGTCAGAAAAACAGGGCCTTATAAATCAAGGACAGTGGGGAACTCCTCAAGTGTTTTAGGCCAGAAAGTAATATGATGAGTTGGGCACAGTAGAAGTAACACTCTGGACACAGTGTGGAGATCAGATTCGTGTAGCGCAAGACTGAAGCAGTAAGACCTATTGGGAGTCTCTGGCAACAATATAGACAAAAGATGGTGTTCCAGACTGGAACAGTGGAGGGAACTTGGTGGAATGGACGGCTGTGAGAGAAATTTAGGAAGTTAAGTCATCAAGATTGATACAATTTTGGAGAAGGAAGGAGGTGGAGGAATCAATGAAAATACTGAGATTTCTCGATTGGTCATTGGATAGTCAGGGCTCCATTCACTTGGATTTGGAGCACAGAGGAAGAGCAGGATTTTGAGGAAAGAGAGGAGTTTGTGTCTATGACGTGTCCAAATGGAGACACCCAGCAGGAAGTTAGATGTATGGGTTTGGAGGTTAATAAGGGACCCAGTTGGTGAACTAGACTTGGGAATCACCTGTATAAAAATTACACTGGAAGACATAGGAGTGGTGAATCAGGTAGTTTGGAAGCCTGAAGCAGAAAAAAACCTAAATATCAGTGGTTTAAACTGAGATTTGTTTTTCTCTTTCATAATGAACAGTGCAGAGGTAGGAAGTCAGAATGTTTAGAAGACTCGACAATACAAGTAAGAATATCCAGCTCCTTCTGGGTTTCTGCCCTACACACAGCAATGGCTTCCATCCTCAGGGTTGCCTGCTAGGTTGACCAACTGTGTTGGTTTGCCTGGGACTGAAGGGGTTCCCCAGACATGAGACTTTCCATTTTAAAACCAGGAAAGTCCCAGGCTACCTGGGATGAGTCAGTTACCTCTGCACATCCTAGTTTTGTGATGGCCACTGCAGCTCCAACCTGCTGCATCCACACCTCAGACAGGAAGGAGGAAGGGAGGACAAAAGAGACAGGCCAGCTGACTGAGGCCCTCTCTAAGGAGCTTTCTTGGAAGCCCCAGCCAACAACTTTCTCTTGCATCTCTGTCTAGAACTCAGTCATTGGCCACCTCCACGTGCAGGGGTGGCATGGCAACAGCAATGTCGTGGCTGGGAACATTGGCAGCCCCATCAAATTATGGTTCTTTAGAGAGGAAGCAGAGATACTGGGTGTGCAATTAGCAGTTCCTGCCACAATGAAGAAGACTCATCAGCGTAGAGAAACCAGAGCCAGACCCAGTGAAGTACAAACCCTGAAGAGACAAACGAAGATGGAAATCCCCACAGAGAAGACCCAGAAGTAGAAGGTAGGAGCAAAACTACTACAAAGGGTAGAGCCTCTTTGCTGCACCAGGGAAGGTCTCATTCTGGGAGGGGTTTCTTACCACTTGGGATCAAAATAAAACTGCAAATGCTACTCACTTCTCAATTATAGATTATTCCCTAAGTTGCATTTCAGAAGCGGGTCCTGTCTATAAAGTCGTGCTACAAATCAACCACCCTTGGTATATTGATTTCTGGGAGGATTTAGATTTAAGCTTTTGCCTCTTAAATCTCATTCATCTCCTTATCCACTGAAGCTAACCGAAAGCCAGGTGGTTCGTGCAGTTTCATTGAATGGGAATGAGAAGTTTCTTGAAACTGTGTCATTATTAAGGACCTCATATGGCAAAAAGAAAGAAGAAAGGAAGCTATTCCCATCAAAAACATTGACTGAAAACAGATGTGACTTGCAAAATTTGTAGAGCGATCCTTTCTAACCCAGCAGGGAGATTGGGAGCCTGATGGACTCATTTTATGTTAGACAGTACAGAGCACCCTGTCATCTGGCACCTAGGGGTCCAAATACAGCATGGAAATGGATTACCCATGAGAAGCACACATGGTACCTTCTGCTCTGTATAAGTTAGTAAATACTTATTAAGACACTGGGTTGAAATTCTGGGCTGTGCCTTATACTTACAGGTCTCTGGTCTGTCAATGTTGCCCTCATTCTGAGTGGCTTGAAAACCCTTCATTTCCATGTTGCCCTGCTCCCCACTTCCCAGCAATATTTGTAGGTGAAATTGGCTAGGGTCCTCTGAGCCCAAGACTGTGGGGTCTCTCTGTCCACTGTCACTCACCAGAGTGCAGGTGCAAAAACTTATCCTGTATGCATTGATTCTAACCATTGATTTGTTAACATCCTTTTGGTGGGGGAAAGGTGCCCTACTGTGGGTCAGTTATAAGGCATACCCTAATTTTAGAAAACTATGTATTTAAAACCCTTTTAGATGTGAGGCAATGTGATAGAAAAGTTCATCTGCTTACTGTGTTATGGACAGGAATAGCATTTGTAGAAAAGTCTATATGGGCTACCATATAAAAATATCCATCCCTTCAGGATCCCAGTGTAAGGACAAGGAGGAAAACTTTGCTCTCCTGACATAGGAAGGTTAGTACAATCATGAAAAGGTAAATTAATAAAGAGACTTACAGGGAAATATTTGGAAGCAGCATGGAGCAGAGGGAAATGCATGGACTTGGAGCCAAACCTTCATTTACTAGCTGTGACCTTGGACTGCTGAATTAGCCTTCCTGAAGCTCTGTTTCCTCCCTTGTAAAGTGGTAATTCCCACCTGACAGAATCATTCATCAGGATTAAGAGAGAAGAATGTATGTCGAGAATCTAGTGCCTGCAGTGCAATGAATGCTAGTCCCCTTTGAACTTTGTTTCTTAACAGATGATTTGAGATGAATTCTTTTTCTTTTAAATTTATTTATTTTTGGTTGTGTTGGGTCTTCGTTGCTGTGCTCAGGCTTTCTCTAGTTGCGGCGAGCGGGGGCTGCTCTTTGTTGCAGTGCGCAGGCTTCTCATTGCAGTGGCTTCTCTTGTTGTGGAGCATGTGGGCTTCAGTAGTTGTGGCTCACGGCCTCTAGAGCGCAGGCTCAGTAGTTGTGGTGCACGGGCTTAGTTGCTACGTGGCATGTGGGATCTTCCCAGACCAGGGATCGAACCCGTGTCCCCTGCATTGGCAGGCGGGTTCTTAACCACTGTGCTACCAGGGAAGTCCGAGATGAATTCTTGAAAGCTGTCTTCATTTTCATATGATCAAAATTATACTCATATAGTGATTCACTAAACAACTACAGAGGATAATAGTAAAGTTGGAAACTTCAAACAGAAGGTGAGAATAGTTTATGTAAGTCAGAGACATTTGTGATTTTTCTTAGATATTTTCAGAACAGAACATTCTTCTGCCAGAGGTAACCAGTACATTTATAAATAATCGTCAATCTGATTGATTAACAAATATTTAATACAGTTTTTACATTTGGGGAATGCTATACCATTTATTTTCTAATAACACAATCAACTGTTTTTGAGAACCCCTATACCCATTGCATTTTCTATACTTTTTAATTTTTGCAAAGTCTTTGATGTGCAAAGAAAGCAAGACTCCTTCAAAATGTAAGCTGATGGCTGATACATAATTCAGGATGCAGTTGCATGGAAGCCTTCTCTCTCCATGAAAGGAATCTGGTTCTTTGCAAAATACTTTATGAGCATTTGCCAGATGCTTTGCAAGTATTATTGTCCAGGCTGCTTTGATCAGCTGGTGGAGCCTAAAGATGATTGTCAACAGAAAATATAGTTGGGCAATGGAACGGGACAGACCGGGAGGGGCTGGGACCTAGAAAAAGATGTGCCCAGAGTAGTAGAGCAGGCACTAGGGAGAATGGATGCAGCTGCATATGGACCTTCCATACAGTGGGCAGAAGTCGGTGTCAGAAGGGCAAGACAATAGGCAGCAGGCAGAACTAGTAGCAGTTAATATCAGGGAGGTCCGGTATGAGAAGATGAGATGCGCTAGCCATCAGGAAAATCATGCTGATCAGATCTTTGGAAAAATAAGACCTAACATTCATTAGGAGCTTACCACGTGCCCTTGGACACTGTGCTAAGAGCTAATCTTATTTAATCTTCTTTAAAACTCTGCAAAGTCAGTATTTTAGGATCCTCATTTTACCTGTGAAGAAAGTGAGTCTCAGCCTACGTGACTGGCTGAAAGTGACGTGATTTGTAAGTAGTGTGTTTGGGATTTCAACCAATATCTGGCTGGAGTGATAGCCACAGAGTTTTAACCACTCTGCTTCCACATACAGGGCCCAATCCAGACAGGCAGGCCGTAGGGCATTCAGGAAATCTGGCGAGAAGATCCTTGCCTGAGTTCAGGGACTGGACTTCAGCCCTGGGAAGGAAGCTGCCAAAAAGAAGGCAGTGTCCTTGTCTTAGACATGCGAGATACTAAGAGCTAAACAAACAGAGATGTAGGCATCATTATCAGACCTGGGTCACAAGGTTTCAGCCAGAACGATATCAGGGGTAAATATATTGGTTTCTACTTCAGATGGTGGTTAATCCTGGGTGAGAGCCATGGGGCTTAGCTGTGAGGATGGGAACTGCTGAGGATGGGCAGCCAGGAGAGCCCTAGTACTCAAGAGGACACAGGTGTAGATTTCAACAGCAGTCAATTAGGTTGAAAAGAATGAAGACTGTTCTCATTTCAGCATTGTGAATGTGCTGCTGGTCTGTTACCTGAACAAATATCACCTCTGAACAATAGTGGAAAAAAAGTAAGAAGACCATATAAATTTCTTTCTGTTGAACAACTAAAGGACTCCCCCCACCCCTGCTGCCATGATGAGAAGAGAAATAATTAACGATTAACATTACACTTTACAAGGCATTTTTATATATATCATTTTCATCAGGTTTCCACAACAACTCTGTAGATATGAAATCATTTCTCACTTGAGCTTTACATTCTAAAGTCATCATGAAAAGTGAAAATTGGATACCGTCAAAATTGCCCTTGAAAGTTCCTTAAATTACACAGAGTATAGCATACATGGTTTTCTATATGTTATACCATTTCTATGTACAACACAGCCAATTTTCCTTTTTGTGTTGAAATACATAAAATAAATTTCATTTAGTGGCTATTCGTATGAAAAACTTATTTCATACAAGTATGTATGTATTGCACTGGTTGGAGTGTTTTAGTTGGTTTGTCATTTTCTAAGTATACTGAGTGATTTCTCAAATATTGAATGTATATGTAATAGGACTCCACTGTTTATTATTCCCATTTTTCAGGTAAAGAAACTGATGATGCATTTAGCATATGCACGATGAAGTTTTAAGCCAAGGTTATGCTTTGCAACCACTGTTCCATATAGTCACCCCAGCATGATTATCACACCTGAATGCCAGTACATTCATTACCAAAAAGAATTGCAGGGATACCAAGAAGTCCCTTGTGATTTATGCCCTGGCCATACCACCATAGTGATGGCCTGGTATTTAGTCCCATCACACTGTGGCTTGGCTAATAGAAGTCATTAATACATTGAGCTCGAGCTGTGCAGATATATGTAGCGTTTGAGGATGACCTCAAGACTCAGTTTTTACGTCTGCCTTCACTGATACAGAAAAGCCTTTTCTGTTGTTTTCTGATGTCTGCATGTGACTAGAAGACACCTTCAGACCCTGAGGCATGTGGAGCCTGTCTATTCTGGCAGGATGGTTTAATTATTGGTTTTGACTGCTGAATTAAAAAAAAAAAATCTGTTTGGAAGTTTATGGCCCTTTTCTGACCCCTTATAAATATTTTATCATTTCCAATAACTGTCTCATAAATTAGTTCAAATTACCTAAGCAGCAGTATTTGAAAAGGGTCTTTCCCTCCCCTCCTGTCGTTATGTTTCCAACACTGTGGCTAGTAAATCTCCCCCAGACCCTTGGCTCCATGCATCATAGTCAACAACCCAGTCCACATGTGATTTCTGCCATCCTTTGCCTTTTTCTTGTTTGTGTTTAACATCTCTGAAGCATTGTTTTCTATTCTTACTGGTTAAAAAGTTGGGAAATGGAGTGATGTCTGCAGGAATGGTAAAGTAAGGACTTCAGAAAATCCTCTCCCCATAAACATTTATTCAAGGAAAACGATTGAATATCAGTAAGAACAGTGAACTTTGTGGTATTTTAACTTACCCTATCCTATCCTGATCTTTAGGTGCATATGGAAATGCAAGGGACCCAGAATAGTCAAAACAGTCTTGAAAAATAAGAATGAAGTCAGAAGGCTCACACTTCTCAATTTCAAAGTTACTACAAAGCAAGACTGTGTGGTAGTGGCATAAGGATAGACATAGATCAATGGACTAGAATTGACAGTTCAGAAATAAACCTTTATATCTATGCTCAATTGATTTTCAACGAAAGTGTCCAGACAATTTAATGGGCAAAAATTAACTCAAAATATATCAAAGACCTAAATGTAAGAGCTAAAACTATAAACTCTTAGAGGAAAACATAGGTGTAAACCTTCATGACCTTAAATTAAACAGTTAATTCCTAGTTATGACACCAAAAGTACACACAACCAAAGAAAAAATAGAAAATTGGACTTCCTCAAAATTAAAAACGTCTGTACTTCAAAGAATACCATTAAGAAAGCGAAAAGACAACCTACAGAATGGGAAAGAATATTTGCAAATCATGTGTCTGATAAAATCTAGTATCCAGATTATGTAGAATCTCTTATAATTTACCAATAAAAGATAAATAACCCAATTGTTTTAAATGAGCAAAGGACTTAAATAGACATTTCTCCAAAGAAGATATATAAATGGCCTATAAGCACATGAAAAAACGTTCTACATCATTAGCCATTAGAAAAATGCAGATCAAAAGCACTATTAGATACCACTTCACATCTACTAGGATGGCTATAATAATTTTTTTAAAGATGGACAGTAACAAGTGTTGGTGAACATGTAGAGAAGTTGAACTCTCATACACTGTTAGTAGACATGTAAATGGTGTTGCCACTTCAGAAAACAGTTTGGCAGCTCCTCAAAGGGTTAAACGTAGAGTTACCATATGTTAACAATTCACTCCTAAGTTATATACCTAAGGGAATTGAAACTTAACGTCTACATAAAAAGTTGCACATATGTTACATATGTTACCATATGTTAACAATTTCACTCCTAAGCATATACCTAAGGGAACTGAAACTTATGTCTACATAAGAAGTTGCACCAAAATGTTCATATTAGCATTGTTAATATTAGTCAAAAGTAGAAACAACACAAATGTCCAACTGATGAGGGGATAAATAATAGTGATATATCCATAAAATAGAATATTATTCAGCTTCAAAAAAGAATGAAATTTTGATATATGCTACAACATGATAAACCTCAAAAACATTGTGCTAAGTGAAAGAAGTCAGTCACAAAAGACCACGTATTATATAATTCCATTCATATGAAATTTCCAGAATAGGTAAATCCATATACACAGAAAGTAGATTCGTGGTTTCCAGAGGCTAGGGGGAGGGAAAAATGAGGAATGACTATTAATGGGTATGGAATTTCCTTTGGGGGGGATGAAAAGATTCTGAAAATAGATAGTGGTAATGGTCACACAACTTTGTGAGTATACTAAAAAACACTGAACTGCTTTAAAAGGGTGAATTTTATTGTATGTAAATTATGTCCAAGATTAATTTCCAGCTGTCAATCTCATTAGGATGGAATAAATGAAATATTTCATACACAGAGGAAACTTCATTAACTCACTAAGTGGTGAAATGATTTTCTTCTTTCTTTTTTTCTTTAATTGAAGTATAGTTGATTACAATGTTGTGTTAATTCCTGCTGTACAGCAAAGCGATTCAGTTATACATACGTATACATTCTTTTTTTTTTTTATCTCAGATATTGAATATAGTTCCCTGTGCTATACAGTAGGTCCTTGTTGTTTATCCATTCTATATGTAATAGTTTGTATCGGCTAACCCCAGACTCCCAGTCGATCCCTCCCCCTTGACAACCACAAGTCTGTTCTCTATGTCTGTGAATCTGTTTCAGTTTCATAGATAGGTTCATTTGTATCATATTTTAGATTCCACATATAAGTGATATCATATGATATTTGTCTTTCTCTGTCTGACTTACTTCACTTAGTATGATAATCTCTAGTTGCATCCATGTTGCTGCAAAGTAGCCATACTACTTATGGCTGAGTAGTATTCCATTGTATATAAATAACACATTTTCTTTATCCACTCATCTATCAATGGACATTGAGCTTGATTCCATGTCGTGGCTATTGTGAATAGTGCTGCTATGAATATAGGGGTGCATACATCTTTTTGAATTATAGTTTTGTCCATATATATGCCCAGGAGTGGGATTGCTGGATCATATGGTAATTCTATTTTTAGTTTTTTGAGGAAACTTCATACTGTTTTCCATAGTGCCTTCATCAACTTACATTCCCACCAACAATGTAGGAGGGTTCCCTTTTCTCCACACCCTCTCCAGCATTACTTATTTATAGACTTTTTTTTTAACATCTTTATTGGAGTATAATTGCTTTACAATTGTGTTATAGTTTCTGCTGGGCTTCCTAGGTGGCACAGTGGTTGAGAGTCCGCCTGCCAATGCAGGGGACACGGGTTCGTGCCCCGGTCCGGGAAGATCCCACATGCCGCGGAGCGGCTGTGTCTGTGAGCCATGGCCGCTGAGCCTGTGCATCCGGAGCCTGTGCTCCGCAACGGGAGAGGCCACAACAGTGAGAGGCCTGCGTACGGCAAAAAAACAAACAAAACAAAAACAAAAACAAGGTAATTCAGTTATACGTATACATATGTCCCCATATCTCTTCCCTCTTGTGCCTTCCTCCCTCCCACCCTCACTATCCCACCCCTCTAGGTGGTCACAAAGCACTGAGCTGATCTCCCTGTGCTATGCGGCTGCTTCCCACTAGCTATCTATTTTACGTTTGGTAATGTATATATGTCCATGCCACTCTCTCACTTTATCCCAGTTTACCCTTCCCCCTCCCTGTATCCTCAAGTGCATTCTCTAGTAGGTCTGTGTCTTTATTCCCTTCTTGTCCCTAGGTTCTTCAGAACTTTTCTTTTTTGTTTTTTATTCTATATATGTGTGTTAGCATATGGTATTTGTTTTTCTCTTTCTGACTTACTTCACTCTGTATGACAGACTCTAGGTCCATCCACCTCACTACAAATAACTCAATTTCATTTATTTTTATGGCTGAGTAATATTCCATTGTATATATGTGCCACATCTTCTTTATCCATTCATCTGTTGATGGACACTTAGGTTGGTTCCATGTCCTGGCTATTGTAAATAGAGCTGCAGTGAACATTTTGGTACATGACTCTTTTTGACTTATGGTTTTCTCAGGGTATATGTGCAGTAGTGGGATTGCTGGGTTGTATGGTAGTTCTATTTTTAGTTTTTAAGGAACCTCCATACTGTTCTCCATAGTGGCTGTACCAATTTACATTCCCACCAACAGTGCAAGAGGGTTCCCTTTTCTCCACACCCTCTCCAGCATTTATTGTTTCTAGATTTTTTGGTGATGGCCATTCTGACTGGTATGAGATGATATCTCATTGTAGTTTTGATTTGCATTTCTCTAATGATTAACAATGTTGAGCATTCTTTCATGGGTTTATTGGCAATCTGTATATCTTCTCTGGAGAAATGTCTATTTAGGTATTCTGCCCATTTTTTGATTCGGTTGTTTGTTTTTTTGATATTGAGCTGCATGAGCAGCTTGCAAATTTTGGATATTAATCCTTTGTCAGTTGCTTCAATTGCAAATATTTTCTCCCATTTGGAGGGTTTCGTTTCATCTTGTTTATGGTTTCCTTTGCTGTGCAAAAGCTTTTAACTTTCATTAGGTCCCATTTATTTATTTTTGTTTTTATTTCCATTTCTCTAGGAGGTGGGTCAAAAAGGATCTTGCTGTGATTTATGTCATAGAGTGTTCTGCCTATGTTTTCCTCTAAGAGTTTGATAGTGTCTGGCCTTACATTTAGGTCTTTAATCCATTTTAAGTTTATTTTTGTGTATGGTGTTAGGGAGTGTTGTAATTTCATTCTTTTACATGTAGCTGTCCAGTTTTCCCAGCACCACTTATTGAAGAGGATGTCTTTTCTCCACTGTATATTCTTGCCTCCTTTATCAAAGACAAGGTGACCATATGTGCATGGGCTTATCTCTGAGCTTTCTATCCTTTTCCATTGATCTATATTTCTGTTTTTGTGCCAGTACCATACCGTCTTGATTACTGTAGCTTTGTAGTATAGTCTGAAGTCAGGGAGCCTGATTCCTCCACTTCCGATTTTCTTTCTCAAGGTTGCTTTGGCTATTTGGGGTCTTTTGTGTTTCCATACAAATTGTGAAATTTTTAGCTCTTTTTTTTTTTTTTCGCGTTACGCGGGCTTCTCACTGTGTGGCCTCTCCCATTGTGGAGCACAGGCTCCGAACGCACTGCCTCAGCAGCCATGGCTCACGGGCCCAGCTGCTCCGCGGCATGTGGGATCTTCCCGGACCGGGGCACGAACCCATGTCCCCTGCATCAGCAGGCGGACTCTCAACCACTGCACCACCAGGGAAGCCCTTTAGCTCTTGTTCTGTGAAAAATGCCAGTGGTAGTTTGATAGGGATTGCATTGAATCTGTTGATTGCTTTGGGTAGTAGAGTCATTTTCACAATGTTGATTCTTCCAATCCAAGAACATGGTATATCTCTCCATCTATTTGTATCATCTTTAATTTCTTTCATCAGTGTCTTATAATTTTCTGCATACAGGTGTTTTGTCTCCTTAGGTAGGTTTATTCCTAGGTATTTTATTCTTTTTGTTGCAATGGTAAGTGGGAGTGTTTTCTTAATTTCACTTTAAGATGTTTCATCATCAGTGTATAGGAATGCAAGAGATTTCTGTGTATTATTTTTGTATCCTGCTACTTTACCAAATTCATTGATTAGCTCTAGTAGTTTTCTGGTAGCATCTTTCGGATTCTCTATGTATAGTATCATGTCATCCGCAAACAGTGACAGCTTTACTTCTTCTTTTCTAACCTGGATTCCTTTTATTTCTTTCTCTTCTCTGATTGCTGTGGCTAAAACTTCCAAAACTATGCTGAACAATAGTGGTGAGGGTGGGCAACCTTGTCTTCTTCCTGATCTTAGTGGAAATGGTTTCAGTTTTTCAACATTGAGGACGATGTTGGCTGTGGGTTTATCATATATGGCCTTCATTATGTTGAGGAAAATTCCATCTATGCCTACTTTCTGGAGGGTTTTTATCATAAATGGGTGCTGAATTTTGTCAAAAGCTTTCTCTGCATCTAATGAGATGATCCTTTGGTTTTTCTCCTTGAATTTGTTAATATTGTGTATCACATTGATTGATTTGCATATATTGAAGAATCCTTGCATTCCTGGGATAAACCCCACTTGATCATGGTGTATGATCCTTTTAATGTGTTGTTGGATTCTGTTTGCTAGTATTTTGTTGAGGATTTTTGCATCTATGTTCATCAGTGATATTGGCCTGTAGTTTTCTTTCTTTGTGACATCTTTGTCTGGTTTTAGTATTAGGGTGATGGTGGCCTCGTAGAATGAGTTGGGGAGTGTTCCTCCCTCTGCTATATTTTGGAAGAGTTTGAGAAGGATAGGTGTTAGCTCTTCACTAAATGCTTGATAGAATTCGCCTGGGAAGCCCTCTGGTCCTGGGCTTTTGTTTGTTGGAAGATTTTTAATCACAGTTTCAATTTCAGTGCTTGTGATTGGTCTGTTCATATTTTCTGTTTCTTCCTGGTTCGGTCTCAGAAGGTTGTGCATTTCTAAGAATTTCTCCATTTCTTCCAGGTTGTCCATTTTATTGGCATAGAGTTGCTTGTAGTAATCTCTCATGATCCTTTGTATTTCTGCAGTGTCCATTGTTACTTCTCCTTTTTCATTTCTAATTCTGTTGATTTGAGTCTTCTCCCTTATTTTCTTGATGAGTCTGGCTAGTGGTTTATCAATTTTATCTTCTCAAAGAACCAGCTTTTAGTTTTATTGATCTTTGCTATCGTTTCCTTCATTTCATTTTCATTTATTTCTGATCTGATCTTTATGATTTTTTTCCTTCTGCTAACTTTGGGGGTTTTTTGTTCTTCTTTCTCTAATTGCTCTAAGTGTAAGATTAGGTTGTTTATTTGAGATGTTTCTTGTTTCTTAAGGTAGGATTGTATTGCTATAAACTTCCCTCTTAGAACTCCATTTGCTGCATCCCATAGGTTTTGGGTCATCATGTTTTCTTTGTCATTTGTTTCTAGTTATTTTTTTATTTCCTCTTTGACTTCCTCAGTGACCTCTTGGTTATTAAGTAGTGTATTGTTTAGCCTCCATGTGTTTGTATTTCTTATAGATGTTTTCCTGTAATTGATATCTAGTCTCATAGCGTTGTGGTTGGAAAAGACACTTGATACGATTTCAATTTTCTTAAATTTACCAAGGCTTGATTTGTGACTCAAGATCTGATCTATCCTGGAGACTGTTCCATAAGCACTTGAGAAGAATGTGTATTCTGTTGTTTTAGGATAGAATGTCCTATAAATATCAATTAAGTCCATCTTGTTTAATATGTCATTTAAAGCTTCTGTTTCCTTATTTATTTTCATTTGGATGATCTGTCCATTGGTGAAAGTGGGGTGTCAAAGTCCCCTCCTGTGATTGTGTTACTGTCAATTTCCTCTTTTATGGCTGTTAATATTTGCCTTATGTATTGAGATGCTCCTCTGTTGGGTGCATAAATATTTACAAATGCTATATCTTCTTGGATTGATCCCTTGATCATTATGTAATGTCCTTCTTTGTCTCTTGTAATAAATAGTCTTTGTTTTAAAGTCTATTTTGTCTGATATGAGAATTGCTATTCCAGCTTTCTTTTGATTCCCATTTGCATGGAGTATCTTTTTCCATCCTCTCACTTTCAGTCTGTATGTGTCCCTAGGTCTGAAGTGCATCTCTTGTAGACAGCATATATACGGGTCTTGTTTTTGTATCCATTCTGCCAGTCTGTGTCTTTTGGTTGGAGCATTTAATCCATTTACCTTTAAGGTAATTATCGATATGTATGTTCCTATTACCATTTTCTTAATTGTTTGGGTTTGTTATTGTAGGTCTTTTCTTTCTCTTGTGTTTCCTGCCTAGAGAAGTTCCTTTAGCATTTGTTGTAAAGCTGGTTTGGTGGTGTTGAATTCTCTTAGCTTTTGCTTGTCTGTAAAGGTTTTAATTTCTCTGTCAAATCTGAATGAGATCCTTGCTGGGTAGAGTAATCTTGGTTGTAGGTTTTTCTCCTTCATCACTTTAAATATGTCCAGCCACTCCCTTATGGCTTGCAGAGTTTCTGCTGAAAGATCAGCTGTTAACCTTATGGGGATTCCCTTGTGTGTTATTTGTTGTTTTTCCCTTGTTGCTTTTAATATTTGTACTTTATATTTAATTTTTGATAGTTTGATTAATATGTGTCTTGACATGTTTCTCCTTGGATTTATCCTGTATGGGACTCTCTGTGCTTCCTGGACTTGATTAACTATTTCCTTTCCCATATTAGGGAAGTTTTCAACTATAATCTCTTCAAATATTTTCTCAGTCCCTTTCTTTCTCTCTTCTTCTGGGACTCCTGTAGTTCAAATGTTGGTGCGTTTAATGTTGTCCCAGAGGTCTCTGAGACTGTCCTCAATTCTTTTCATTCTTTTTTCTTTATTCTGCTCTGCAGTAGTTATTTCCACTATTTTATCTTCCAGGTCACTTATCCGTTCTTCTGCCTCAGTTATTCTGCTATCGATCCCATCTAGAGTAATTTTAATTTCATTTATTGTGTTGTGCATCATTG
>NW_006770293.1:433695-438344 GCF_000442215.2 Lipotes vexillifer
TTTTTTTGCGGTACACGGGCCTCTCACTGCTGTGGCCTCTCCCGTTGCGGAGCACAGGCTCTGGATGCACAGGCTCAGCGGCCATGGCCCACAGGCCCAGCCGCTCCCTGGCATGTGGGATCTTCCCGGACCGGGGCACGAACCCGTGTCCCCTGCATCAGCAGGCGGACTCTCAACCACCTTGCCACCAGGGAAGCCCTCATTCTTTTTTCTTTATTCTGCTTTGCAGTAGTTATTTCCACTATTTTATCTTCCAGGTCACTTATCCATTCTTCTTCCTCAGTTATTCTGCTATTGATTCCTTCTAGAGAATTTTAAATTTCATTTATTGTGTTGTTCATCCCTGTATGTTTGCTCTTTAGTTCTTCTAGGTCCTTGTTAAATGTTTCTTGTATTTTCTCCATTCTATTTCCAAGATTTTGGATCATCTTTACTACCTTTATTCTGAATTCTTTTTCAGGTGGAGTGCCTATTTCCTCTTCATTTGTTTGCTCTGGTGGGTTTTTACCTTGCTCCTTTATCTGCTGTGTGTTTCTCTCTCTTCCCATTTTGCTTAACTCACTGTGTTTGGGGTCTCCTTTTCGTAGGCTGCAGGTTCGTAGTTCCCATTGTTTTTGGTGTCTGCACCCAGTGGCTAAGGTTGGTTCAGTAGGTTTTGGAGGCTTCCTAGTGGAGGGGCCTAGTGCCTGTGTTCTGGTGTATGAGGCTGGATCTTGTCTTTCTGGTGGGCAGGTCCACATCTGGTGGTGTGTTTTGGGGTGTCTGTGGCCTTATTATGATTTTAGGCAGCCTCTGTGCTAATGGATGGGGTTGTGTTGCTGGCTTGCTAGTTGTTTGGCATAGGGTGTCCAGCACTGTAGATTGCTGGCCGTTGAGTGGAGCTGGGTCTTGGCGTTGAGATGGAGATCTCTGGGAGATTTTTGCCGTTTGATATTACACGGAGCCGGGAGGTCTCTTGTGGACCAGTGTCCTGAACTTGGCTCTCCCACCTCAGAGGCACAGCCCTGACGTCTGGCTGGGGCACCAAGAGCCTTTCATCCACACGGCTCAGAATAAAAGGGAGAAAAAAAGGAAAGAAAGAAGAAGATAATATAAAATAAATAAAATAAAGTAAAATAAAATAAAGTTAGTAAAAAAAAAGTAATTTAAACAAATTTTAAGTAATAAAAAAAAGAAAGAAGAGAGCAGCCAAACCAAAAAACAAATCCACCAATGATAACAAGTGCTAAAATCTATACCAAAAAAAAAAAAAAAGGACAGACATAACCCTAGGACAAATGGTAAAAGCAAAGCTATACATACAAAATCACACTCAGAAGCATACACATACACACAAAAAGAGAAAAAGGGGAAAAAATATATATATATTCTTGCTCCCAAAGTCCACCTCCTCAATTTGGGATGATTCGTTGTGTATTCAGGTATTCCAAAGATACAGTGTACATCAAGTTGATTGTGGAGCTTTAATCCGCTGCTTCTGAGGCTGCTGGGAGAGATTTCCCTTTTTTTTCTTTGTTCTCACAGCTCTGGGGGTTCAGCTTTGGATTTGGACTCGCCTCTGCGTGTAGGTCGCCTGAGGGCGTCTGTTCTTCTCTCAGACAGGACGGGGTTAAAGGAGCCGCTGATTCGGGGGCTCTGGCTCACTCAGGCCGGGGGAGGGAGGGGCGAGCCTGCGGCGGCAGAGGCCGGCGTGACATTGCACCAGCCTGAGGCGCACCGTGCGTTCTCCTAGAGAAGTTGTCCCTGGATCCCGGGACCCTGGCAGTGGCGGTCTGCACAGGCTCCCAGGAGCGGAGGTGTGGATAGTGACCTGTGCTCGCACACAGGCTCCTTGGTGGCAGCAGCAGCAGCCCTAGCGTCTCATGCCCGTCTCTGGGGTCCGCGCTGATAGCCGTGGCTCGCAACCGTCTCTGGAGCTCCTTTAAGCAGCGCTCTTAATCCCCTCTCCTCGCGCACCAGGAAACAATAAGGCAAGAAAAAGTCTCTTGCCTCTTCGGCAGGTCCAGACTTTTCCCCGGATTCCCTCCCAGCTAGCCGTGGCGCACTAGCCCCCTTCAGTCTGTGTTCACGCCGCCAGCCCCAGTCCTCTCCCTGGGATCCGACCGAAGCCCGAGCCTCAGCTCGCAGCCCCACCCACCCCGGCCGGTGAGCAGACAAGCCTCTCGGCTGGTGAGTGCCGGTCGGCACAGATCCTCTGTGCGGGAATCGCCCTGCTTTGCCCTCCACACCCCTGTTGCTGTGCTCTCTTCTGAGGCTCCGAAGCTCCCCGCCTCTGCCACCCGCAGTCTCCGCCCGCGAAGGGGCTTCCTAGTGTGTGGAAACCTTTCCTCCTTCACAGCTCCCTCCCACTGGTGCAGGGGCCGTCCCCATTCTTTTGTCTCGTTTTTTTCTTTTTTCTTTTGCCCTACCCAGGTATGTGGGGAGTTTCTTGCCTTTTGGGAGGTCTGAGGTCTTCTGCCAGCATTCAGTAGGTGTTCTGTAGGAGCTGTTCCACATGTAGATGTATTTCTGATATATCTGTGGTGATCTCCACGTCTTACTCTTCCGCCATCTTGAAGGTCCTCTCTATTTGTAGACTTTCTGATCGGTGTCAGGTGGTACCTCATTTTAGCTTTGATTTGCATTTCTCTAATAATTAGTGATGTTGAACATCTTTTCATGTGCCTACTGGCCATCTGTATGTTTCTTTGGAGAAATGTCCCTTTAGGTCTTCTGCCCATTTTTTGATTGGGTTGTTTGGGTTTTTTGTTGTTATTGAGTTGTATGTATATTTTGGAAATTAAGTCCTTGTCAGTCGCATTGTTTGCAAATATTTTCTCCCATTCTGTAGGTTGTCTTTTCATTTTGTTTATGGTTTCCTTTGCTGTGCAAAAGCTTGTAAGTTTGATTAGGTCCCATTTGTTTATTGAAATGATTATTTTTAATAAAGTAAGAGAAATAAACAACTCACCAAAAACGTTATCAATTTTTTCTAGAATAGCAATTTTATTAGTGGCAGTCCAGGGAAAGTCACCATCCCTGATATCAGTATCTTCCTCATTCTTTCTTAATTTTCTAAAAGCTCTTCAAAAGGTACCACATTCCTTCTAGTGTAATTTGGCTCTAATATGACCACAAGATGTAATCTGACCACAAGCAAGGATAAGAAATAGTTCCAGCTTAGGTGCCAGTTCAGATTAATTGGTAGTGATTACATGGAACACTGTATTTAGAAGGATTCTGAGGCTATATCCAGGCTGAGCAAAAAAAAAAAACTGTAGTGATTAAGAAAATCTGTCTTGAGATTGGCAGTGGTAGTGGAGGTGGGTAGCTCTTGAGCTAGTTATTTGATCTAGGAAAATGCATTATTCAGCTGAGTGGATGCAAAATCACTTGGGTGGATAAATCTTTGGATGGATTGTAATTCAGCTAATAGGCATATCCACACAGCATGACCTAAGAGCAATTTTGAGGTCTGTAATTTGCATGCAGAATCTCAATAATTTGAAACAGCCAATATTTATGGCCAAGATGTCAAAATCACTCAATAAATAGCATTAACTTTCATACTGTGTAACATCATGGTATTTAAAATAATACATTTTATATACTGTGTGTTCTCAAAGGCTTTTAACATAAGAGCATTAGCATATGCTTATAATAAAATCTGATATAATAAAAGATTATGTCAAGAAAGATTTTTTTATGGCATTCACTGAAAAATCAAGATAATCACCAGTAGATGTACTCATTGAGCCTACTATAACACACATTTACTTAAGTTTGAGTTCTACCTCCATGTAAAACTATTTCCTCCCTCCTTTGCATGCTATCAGTACTTACATGCCTGACCTTTCTTTGATAGATAAGAAGTGTCCTGAGAATGAGTCCTATTTCTCTGTCAGATGTGTAAATCAGTGGTTCTCAAATTGTGACCCACAGACCAGCAGCATCGGCATTACCTGGAACTTTTCAGAAATGCGGTCTGTTAGATGTGCAGCATCACCCCAGACCTACTGGATCGGAAACCCTAGGAGTGGGCCCAGAAATATGGGTTTGAACAAGCCCTCCAGGTGACTCTGGGCTCAAGTTTGAGAGCCCCTGCTGTGAGTTGCTCCCTTCTAGAATGGGGAAAAGAAGGAGAGAGAGAAATTGGGCAAGTGCCCCAGGGAGAAGTGGGCCTCGTATGGCAACCAAGTTGGCATGCAATGTAAACATCCATAGGACACAGCACGGACTTTCTTTGTTTCTTTCCTCTTTTATATCCCATGTACCAACCCTGTACTTCCTCAGAAAAGGTTTGAAGTGCTCTCAGGATCTCCATCAATTCCCATCTCCACCCCACCCCGCTACCAGTCTGCTTAGAGTCCCTTCTTTTGGGGTAGTAGCAGGGTGGGACAAGGAGGATGGTGCTTATTCATTCCCTCATGTCACAATGAAGCAACATTATGTTGCAAAAAAGGGTTGGCATCAAGAACCCTAGCTTAGGGGCTTCCCTGGTGGCACAGTGGTTGAGAGTCCGCCTGCCGATGCAGGGGACACGGGTTCGTGACCCGGGCTGGGAAGATCCCACATGCCGCAGAGTGGCTGGGGCCGTGAGCCATGGCCGCTTAGCCTGCGCGTCCGGAGCCTGTGCTCCGCAACAGGAGAGGCCACGACAGTGAGAGGCC
>NW_006770293.1:441178-451664 GCF_000442215.2 Lipotes vexillifer
CACACACACACACACACACACACACACACACACACACACACACATATGCCTTCTTTCAGTAAAGTCCATCATGAGATTGGTATCCTATAGCAATGAGCCGAGACAAACAATCTCATTTTGCCTTGAATCGCTCAACAGCTCCTGACAAGTCGCTGAAATACTGATAAAGGACACGTGGTGTTTTGAAGTCTAACTCCCTTCTCCCCCATGTGTTGCACAGATTTTAATAGAAGGTGTGCTAGGACATGGAAATACAGCCAGCATTGCACTCTTTGAAATCAAGATGACAACTGGCTACTGTATCGGTAAGTGGGTTTCCTTTTCATTGCATCAGAACATGCATCTTTTTCTAAAATCCCCTGTTGCCAGAGGGAATTGAATCAATCTGAAAGGCAGGGCATTTTATAAACGACACCATGCAGTGCATTTTGAATTTTGCATCGCTTGCGTGTTGTATGATGTTCCTCTGTCTTTAGCAGCGGAAGGCTCATTAGAGTTTGCCTCAACTGACTGGGCTGATGAAAGAAAAGTAGATGCAGCGACTGTAACCTGAGCTGCTGCCTTAAGCTCAACATATTCTAATAAACGTGACATCCAGTTTGCTGCAAATTCAGCTTTTTGTAGCATTTGCCAGAAAGCAGGCATCCTGTTACCTCTGTATTACCTCTTTCCTCACTTTCCTCCATTTCTCTCTTATACACCATTGCTCTGTCTTTATACTCACAGTTGTCACTTAGATTCCACTTGAGCAGGGTTGGTAGGTTCCTCTTCTGTGCCAGCTTCTGAGAGGGCATCAAAAGCAGACATACTGTATGTCCTGAGGTCACTCACCTTCCACTTGCCTCCCACTGAAGCTATTTCTGTATATGACAGATTCTGCTGGAGAAGGACAAGCCGTGCTGTGGAGGTGTTGGGAGGAGGGGAGAAAATCGGATAGGACTGAATCCAGGAGATGCATGTGAGCAGTAGTTTCAAGCAGGGGTAAAATTTAGTCAGGTAGAGGAGCAGGGTAGGAAGGAAAGCGCTCTTTCTGGGCAGACCCCATAGTGGGTGGACGGCGCCGAGTGTGTCCAGGCAAAGGCGAGAGGCTGGGTAGTGTTTGAGGTGAGAATCAGCGCTGTTAAGGGAGTCTGTTAAGGAAGAGTCTGGAGCCCAGCTGTGGAGCTTGGGTTCCGGGATTATGTGGTTGGGAGGCGTTAGGAGTCAGTCATCAGGGGAGGGGCCTGCAGCTGCGTTTTCAGATGATGACTGGCTGCCGCGTGGAAAATGAGTTGGAAACAAGGAAAATAGGTCAGAGATAGAAAAACCCTTAGGAAGTGATTGTGACCTTGCAGAGGGGACATATGAGGGTCTAAAGTTGGGGTTGGCAGTGGAGTGGGATAAAGGTGGTAGATTTGAGAGATTTTTCAGCACTGACTGTACTTGGAGGCTGAATGGCTGTGGAAAGGAAAGAGGCAAAAGAGTCAAGGGCAGTTCTGAAAGAAAACCGACCTAGATTGCGACCATTTTCTGAAGATTGCGACCATTTTCTGAGTTAAGACTGTATCTTCCTTGGAGCTCCTTAGTGGCGGCTGCGAGGATCTTAACACCCCACAGACTTGAGTCGGACATACCTAGTGGAGCGCCACCTGCTGGCTTAGTCAACGCACTGCTCCCCTCACCCTCTGTTTCATTACCGGCAAAATGGGGATACAATATTTCCCTCGTAGGATTGTTGTGGGGACTAATAAGATCAGGGATGTGAAGGTTATTGTCACAGTGCTTGGCACTCAAAAATGTTAATTGCCTTTCTCCAAATCACTTGATGGCTTCTAGTTTGTTTAAAACACAAAAGGAGCGCTGATATTTTTTCTTGTTGAACTGTATGATCGTACTCTCACCTTACCTTTCTTTCTGTACGCTCTTTTTGCTCCCCTTGTTTCCTCATCTGTAAAATGAGGTTAATAATAGTACATACCTTGTAGGGTTGTTTTGAGGATTAGATAATTTAATGTGTATAAAGTGCTCAGAATACTGCCTGGCACACTGAGGAATATTTTGCTTTTTGTTTTACTCTGCGGCAGCCTTTGGCACCGACTCTTGGGCATGGGTTAGCGGATGCTGTAGTGGAAAAGTTGAAAATGAAAATCTTAAAAATGTTCAGTGCTTGTTAATGCAAAAGCACACTGATAACTGTATCAGTCAGGACCCTGGCAGGAAAGTGGAAACAGAGTACATTCAACCTGAGTAATTTGAGGAAAACTCACTAAAGGGACTACAAAGGGGTGGGTGGGTGAAGGAAACCAGTCAAAGCTAGTGCAGTAATCCAGGACTAGTCAGAGTGATGACTCATGAGCCATCAATATCTTTAGGTCTGAAGGGGCAAGGGAGAAGGGGTTACCGGAACCTGGAGACAGTAGCTGTACGGTCCCTCAATAGAGAGACACAGCCAACCCATGGCAACCTGGCAGAGAGGGAGCTGGAGGAATAAACACCCCCAACCTTGCTCTCCTCCTGCCTTCCATTGGTTGAATCCAATGAGAAGCCAGAAGGCAGGGAAGTCCATACAAGGCCGTACACGTCAGCCTCTGGAGAATGGAGCCACGTGGAAGAAAGGTGGGTGGGACTGGAGGGGCCAATAAGAGATGACCAGCACAATCACACTTCATATTTTTAATTGATAATTATGGGGGTCAATGAAAGAACTGGCTCGTGAGTTTCTTGTTCCCCGTAAAGGAGTCTCTGTTGACTGGGAACAATTTATCCGTGCAAACATGTCAGTGCTACTGAAAAGGGGAAAGAGAGTCTCTTTGTCTTCTCTTTTTTCTCCACTCAGGAGCTGCAGAAGGACCCAGTGCCTAAGATATTCCTGTCCCGACTACGCTGACCAGGTTCTTGTTTATAAGCAAAGCAGATGATTTTAGCATCTAGGAAACATGCCCCTTAGCCCTTAGCTTAGCACCTTGTCTACTATCAAGAGAGAAGGGGATGGGGGAATGGGCTACCAGAAAGGTGGTGGATAAACTTTCTGGAGCTAAAAGCATAGCTCTAAATAGTGCTTTGACACAGAGTTGGCTGACTGACCAAGCACTAACCATGTGTCTGGCACTGTGCTGGCAGCTGTCCACACTTACCACAGCCCTGTGCAGGGGGAGTGTCCCCCTATTTCTCCTATGAACAAATAGAGGCTAGGAGAGGTCACACAGCAAGCCACATGGCAAGTAGGCGGAAGGGCCACAATCCAAAGAAGCAATGATGAATTATAATCTCTGTTCATTACAGGATCTCTCTTCTTGACCGACATTGTCCAGGGGTCCTGGTACGAAGATCCCAGTGGTCAAAGGGAGTGAGAAACATATCTGAGTATCTAACAGCAAACTGCAGTGAGCCTGGGTGTACCCAGGCATAACTACATCTACATGAAGTCTGTTTTTATTTCTCTCTTGCCAGAATGTGACTTTGAAGAAAATCATCTCTGTGGCTTTGTGAACCGCTGGAACCCCAACGTGAACTGGTTTGTTGGAGGAGGAAATATGCGGAACTCCCACTCCATTCTTCCGCAGGACCACACCTTCAGGAGTGAACTGGGTGAGCTGGGGACAAATGGATTCCTTGTTCCAGGATAACTGTTTCTGCCATCTCTCTCTACATTGACCTGATTGTGGCTTGTCGACGGAGAAGGAAACAGAGAGGAGGGTGAGTAGGGACCGAGAGACCTGGTGGAAGAGAAGAGTAAGCCGTGAGAGAGAGGCAGACTGCAGACACGAGCTCTGTAACTAAGGAGAAGGCCACCCAGATAACAGCTTTTCTTCCCCTGTGACCTGGTCTTGCTATTTTCTTTTTCTTTTTCTTTTTCTTTTTAACATCTTTATTGGAGTATAATTGCTTTACAATGGTGTGTTAGTTTCTGCTTTACAACAAAATGAATCAGTTATATATATACATATGTTCCCATATCCCTTCCCTCTTGCATCTCCCTCCCTCCCACCCTCCCTATCCCACCCCTCCAGGCGGTCACAAAGCACCGAGGTCTTGCTATTTTCACATTTCCATATTATGCTTGACTTTCTTCTGCTTGCTGTTCAACATTTATTATTTCTAAAGACAAGGCTGGAATAATCCTAGGTTACTTTTCACTAAAAATGGATGGAGTGATGGGAATAAGTTTTTAAGAACTTCCCTGGTGGCAGGGAGGGGAGCCAATAGTACTGATGGTCAGTCCTGAATGCGGTGAGCAATAGGGCCCCCTAGTGGCCAAGCAGGCTGGTTCTCTGCAGGGAAAATAGAGAGGAGAGGTTATCAGTGAGCAGTGGGCTGGAGGAGAAAGTCCCCACAGAGACAGGGCAAGGGCTTGCCTCCTTGTGAGTTATGGCAGCTCTCACCTGGACCTTGGTAGGCTTCATAAAAGCCTAGGTCTCCCTGCAGTTGCAAAACATTCCAGTCATCAACTGTAAGTCCTTGTTGACCAGCGAGAAGATTCTGGTGACTGGCTTTCCATCAAGGACAGAATAGGAATGTTGGTTCTGCTGTAAAGGGTAACATTTTCCCTTTCATTCCTTTGCCATGCAGATATTGAGGTGATCTGCTCAGTCACAGTAAATTGCTGATGATGACAGTGTGTCCCCTTCAGCTGCCTGAAGACATGGCAACTTTTTATGGTTCTTTACTTCATTCCTCATCCACTGTAGTTTCTCTTCATGTGAATATTTTTAACCACGTCTCCAACTTTTTTTAAGTGTCCATCCTATGACTTATCTTGGCTTTGGACAGTCTTCATTCTGTCCTGATTGTTATCTTTGCTCCTGTTCTGTCTCCTTTATATCCAGAGTCTCAGATTCAGTTTCCCAAAGGGGCCAGGCAGATGGTATAAAGAGAGTGACATATAGGCTGGATGAGGACGGTGGCAAACTAGAGAGCATGGACCACGTACAAAGAGTACTCAACTTCAATTAGTTGCCACCATGCGAGAATGCAAGCCCAGGGAACCAGGTCTTTCAGTTTTGCAAGATAATCAGCAAGGCATGGGTTTTATGTGAAATTTCCCCAATTTTTAACTTGGTGAATATTCTCTTAAAAAACACCACAAGGCCAACCAAACACATCTTCAGGTCAGACCCAGTTAGCCAACTTCTACTTTGCAACCTTTTTTGTAAGTTCCTTTTCTTTTTTAACATGCCCAGGCTTCTTAGAACAACATGTTTATAAGTAACCATATATAAGAAAGGTTGGAGTCTCCTGTGGCTTACCTGTTTAAGACAAAGCCAACTTTGGATCTAGCATTTTCTTTTTTTTTTTTTTTTTTTTTTGCGGTACTCGGGCCTCTCACCGTTGCGGCCCCTCCCGCTGCAGAGCACAGGCTCCGGACGCGCAGGCTCAGCGGCCATGGCTCACGGGCCCAGCCACTCTGCGGCATGTGGGATCTTCCCAGACTGGGGCACGAACCCATGTCCCCTGCATCGGCAGGCGGACTCTCAACCACTGCACCACCAGGGAAGCCCTGGATCTAGCATTTTCATTCATTCGACACTGTATTAGGTATGATTGGAAAAATGACAATTAAAATGACAGGTCCTCTATGGCCCCTGCCTGGTTTCAAGGAACATACATTTGAGAAAGAGGAAAAGATTTCTACCACAAATGGATGTAAGACAAAGTAGTATGTGTCGAGTGCTTCCAAAAAAAAAAAAAGAAAGGTGCTTGGTATCAGCGACAAGAGGGATCACTTACTGTTTGGATGTTCTAGAAGAAATGATGCGAGAAGTCAAGTGTATTTGAAGGATGGGCATGATTTGGACAGGCAGAGACAAGGGAGCCATGATGCCTCTGGCAAGGGGTAGCAGCTGAGAGAGAGAGATGAGTGAGAAAACAGTGTGGGGGCAGTTCTAAAAGGCTTTGAATGCCAGGGAAGAGATTTTAACTTTATTCCATTGATGGTGGGAGGCCATTGGAGATCTTTGAGAAGAGAGAGTTGCAATCACAGCAGTGTGTTAGTTTGATTAACCAGATGGTGATTATCTCAGTAGATACAAGACTGAAAGGTAGAACAAGAGAACGAAAAATGCCCCAGAAACCATTTCTTTAGATACATCTATGATCACTTACATAAGGAATTGAAATTAGAAAAAGACCAAAAATGTATTCACTTCCTTCTTTTAAAAGTAAGGTTTAGCACTCTTGGAGATGACAAAAGATTTGGGTTTCCATATGTATATCCATATTTTGGTCCTAAAGACACACAGCCCATCTCTACTTGTGGCCATTGTAGGAACCACATGTCTAATGAGTGTTATGTGGAGAGTGAATGATAAGCTGTTATGACAGATTAATCCATGAATCTGAATGAGTATTTTAAATGACAGTTGGGTTAACTCAAAACAATAAAATGTTACTACCTCTTGAAACCTTTGTTTAAATGAATAAAACAACTAACAATGTCTTGGGGTTTCAAAAAGCAATGCCAGATGACATTTTCTTAATTTATGGAAGTAGGCTGATTTTGAGATTGTTTTTCTGCCATATTTAAAAATTCTAGTGCAAGGAATAGAGAGAATCTTGAAAGACTAATGCATTAAAATTGCAATAATCCTTGGTGTCATTATCACAGAGGTACAAGCTTCAGTGTTAGATAACTGTTCCCAAATTACTTAAAAATTATTTCCAAAGTCGGATCCTCTGGGTAACCAATATCACGACCTAATAATTACTTGTTCAGTGCATCATTTTTCATTCTCAATGATGGCAAGGACCAGGTGGCTTGGAGAACACGTATTTCTTGGGAGAGACAGCAGACCTGTGGACTAGTGTCAAATCATCCACTTGACTATGTTACCTGAGTATCATCTATTCTTTGAAGAATGCATCACCACTAGTTCTTCCTCACTCTCGTTTGTGAGCACAGAACATTCTGACCATATTTGCATCAACAAGAGATAGAGAAGGAGGACTAGGATAGAGGTCAGAAGGCTTGTGCTCCAGACCCAGTTAGTTATCAGAGCCCTGTATTACTTTGGGTGATCAGCGGACATTTGGTCCTGTCTAGAACGTCCAGTAAGACATTTGGCCCATGCCATAAGGTCCTTGAAATTTGGTCCTCTCCAAAACATCCATAAGCATATTTGGTCTATGCCAAATGGTTTTGGACAGGACCAAATATCAAGGACCTTTGGCATCTACCAAATGTCATATGGCCCAGATATCGTATGGATATCTTATGGACTTGAGGATATGGGGAAGGGGAAGGGGAAGCTGTGAAAAAGCGAGAGAGTGGCATGGACATATATACACTACCAAACGTAAAATAGATAATTAGTGGGAAGCAACCGCACAGCACAGGGAGATCAGCTCGGTTCTTTGTGAACACCTAGAGGGGTGGGAGGGAGGGAGATGCAAGAGGGAAGAGATATGGGAACATATGTATATGTATAGCTGATTCACTTTGTTATAAAGCAGACACTAACACACCATGGTAAAGCAATTATACTCCAATAAAGATGTTAAAAAGAAAATTACTAAAAATATGGAAGACTGACAATGACTGAGAAACAATATTATTAGACTATGTAACAAAAATAGACAATAAATAATGCCAAACTAATCATTAAAAATAAAGCAATCTACAGATTCAATGCAATCCCTATCAAACTGCCAATGGCATTCTTCACGGAATTAGAACAAAAAATTTTACAATTCATACGGAAACACAAAAGACCCCGAAGAGCCAAAGCAATCTTGAAAAAGAAAAACAGAGTTGGAGGAATCAGGCTCCCCGACTTCAAACTATACCACAAAGCTACAGTAATCAAGACAGTATGGTGCTGCCCCAAAAACAGACATAAAGATCAGTGGTACAAGATAGAATGCCCAGAGATAAACCCACGCACTACGGGCACCTAATTTATGACAAAGGAGGCGAGAACATACAATGGAGAAAAGACAGCCTCTTCAATAAGTGGTGCTGGGAAAACTGGACAGCTACATGTAAAAGAATGAAATTAGAACACCACCTAACACCATACACAAAAATAAACTCCAAGTGGGTTAAAGCCTTAAATGTAAGACCATACACTATAAAACTCTTATAGGAGGAAAACATAAACCATAGCAAGATCTTTGACATAAACCACAGCAAGATCTTTTTTGACCCACCTCCTAGAGTAATGGAAATAAAAACAAAAATAAACAAATGGGACCTAATTAAACTTAAAAGCTTTTGCACAGCAAAGGAAACCATAAACAAGACAAAAAGACAACTCTCAGAATGGGAGAAAATATTTGCAAATGAAACAACAGACAAAGGATTAATCTCCAAAATATACAAACAGCTCATGGGGCTCAATATCAAAAAAACAAACAATCCAGTTAAAAAATGGGTGGAAGACCTAAATAGACATTTCACCAAGGAAGACATACAGATGGCCAAGAGGCATATGAAAGATGCTCAATGTCACTAATTATTAGAGAAATGCAAATCAAAACTACAATGAGGTATCACCTCACACCGGTCAGAATGGTCATTATCAAAAAATCTAGAAACAGTAAATGCTGGAAAGGGTGTGGTGAAAAGGGAGCCCTCCTGCACTGTTGGTGGGAATGTAAATTGATACAACCAGTGTGGAAAACAGTACGGAAGTTCCTTAAAAAACTAAAAATAGAACTACCATACGACCCAGCAATCCCACTACTGGGCATATACCTTGAGAAAACCATAATTCAAAAAGAGACATGCACCACAATGTTCATTGCAGCTCTATTTACAATAGCCAGGACATGGAACCAACCTAAATGTGCATTGACAGACGAATGGATAAAGAAGATGTGGCACATATATACAATGGAATATTACTTAGCCATAAAAAGAAATGAAATTGAGTTATCTGTAGTGAGGTGGATGGACCTAGAGTCTGTCATACAGAATGAAGTAAGTCAGAAAGAGAAAAATAAATACCGTATGCTAACGCATGTACATGGAATCTAAAAAAAAAAAAAAAAAATGGTACTGGCGAACCTAGTTGCAGGGCAGGAATAGAGGTAGACATAGAAAATGGACTTGAGACATGGGGTGGGAGGGCAAAGCTGGGGCAAAGTAAGAGTAGCATTGACATATATATACTACCAAATGGAAAATAGTTGGCTGGTGGGAAGCAGCAGCATAGCACAGGGAGATCGGCTCGGTGCTTTGTGATGACCCAGGGGGTGGGATAGGGAGAATGCGAGCGGGGCTCAAGAGGGAGGAGATATGTGGACATATGTATGCATGTGGCTGATTCACTTTGTTGTGCAACAGAAACTAACACAGTATTGTGAAGCAATTATACTCCAATAGAGATCTATTTAAAAAAAAACAAGAGTGCTTTGGGTCCCTCCTGAGTAATATAAATACATTGCATCTGACATTAGAAAAAAAGAAAAAAGGAGACTAAAGGGACAAAGGAATGGGAAAAAGAGGACCTGGCCTTTCTAATATCTCGACCAGGAGATTTTCTGATATCTACATTAAGAGATAGGCATGATGACATGGTCATCCCTGAGGAGCGCAAAGACTTGGTAGTAGGGTGTATCACCCCTGTTGTAGGCTCTCGCCTCTCTCCTCTCCCCTCCCTCTCTCCATCCCATCTCCTCCTCTTCATCTTTTCTATCTTTTCTCTTCTTCCTTGGCTATTCTAAAACACCTGCCAAAGACAGGCAGCTTTGCCCTCTAGCATTGTTTAGTCCCCTGACATCAATACCAAGGCCTAAAGAAGTCGTTGATCCTGAGCCTGAAGGGAAGGAATCCAGGAAGACTTTTATCTCCCTTCCAGCAAAGCATCTGATTATAGTCAGCCTAGTCAGAGCCTGAACATCAGAATGACGCTTCTTCATTGATCACTCATTCATTCATTCAACAAACACATAATAAGCACTCTTTATAGGTCAGGTATTCTTGCATATCCTGGTGATACACAAAGTGTCACTGACCTCAAAGAGATCACAGGAACCAATTCTTCCAAAGTGCTATTCCCTAGAATACCAGTACTTGAGTATAAAAGTCTTTATATGAGAGAAGATCATATAAAAGTCTTTATATGATCAAATAAACTGTGGAAACTAAAGCCAGAGCTAAAGAAAGCTAAGCAGATTTATTTCAAGGCTTCTCAGTGCCTTTAATATAGTTCTGTGTTAATGTATATTATGGCATTTCTCAAAATGTTCAAATACTGAAATGCTATGTAAACACGCATAGTGATGTATGATCAATAGAGGTATGAAATAAATGATATGGGATCATAGAGAAGTGAAAGACCACCTTGGTTTTGGGGTTCAGGGGAGGCTTTCTACAGGAAGTCATGTCAGAACTGGAATTTGGCCTGATGGATAAGGAGAAGATAAGTTTAGCATATGCAGAGGTGTACAGGCATGAGAGTGGATGGGTTTTTTGACGTCTGGGGAGTATTTGAGAATGCCAGTATGGAAGATGATGGCAGAGTAGGCCCTAAGCCCCAGGTTATGTTTCTGCTTATGATCAGCAGGA
>NW_006770293.1:452280-454136 GCF_000442215.2 Lipotes vexillifer
CACACACACACACACACACACACACACACACACACACACACACACACACACACACACACACACACACACACTCATTCATACTCCTCACACATAGACTCCTATGTTAAGACTTCCCCGCTGCGTAGGACGGGGCTAAAAAAGATGGGTTCTAAAAATTCTAAAATGTTTTACTTGAAAAGCTCTGTGCTCATATGACTCAAAGGTTTGACCGAGATCACTCTTGGGGAAAAAAAAAAAACCCTCCAATGCTCTAAACAAGAGAGAGGTTGCCTTCTTATTACATTTACCTTCTACCAGGTATATTGATTTTCCCTGAGCTCCATCAATTTGGGTGGCAAAGGAAAGATTAAATGGTTCAGATGTCTGCCCACAGCAGCAGATTTAGCTCTATATAAACTCATCTCCTGTTCATTCGTTTCCTGGAAGCAGCTTATGCTTTTGCTTTCAGGTGAAAACTGGAGAAATAAACAGCAGGGGTGAGGGAAGCTGTTGGCCTGCTCAGAAACTTCAGAGCTGCAGAGCTGCCGAAGGAAGTCTTCCCCGGAGGCTCTGGCTTATGTGTTATAGAAAAGGGAACAGTGAATGTAATATCTGAAAAATATTATGTGGATATGTTTTCCTTCATTTGGCTGTGTGTTTTTAACAGCCCCAAACAGTGAGTCAGATTTTTCAAATGAGCACCATGTCTCCAAATTCCTGTCTTATGGTGGAAATGACTACCACAGTAAGATTGTGGTGGAATACTGAAGGGGATGGGATACTATGTTGCTTTTTCTTACTCAGTTTGGACTCATCATATATGGATTTTTTCTCCTTTGTTAATATTTTATGAAGTGAAACAAAATCCTTCAGGGGGTAACCTACTGACAGCTCAGATCATTACTGTCTCCTACCTGCCTTAGCAAAAAGAAGATAATTGCTGGAAAGATAATGAGGGAAATCTGTTTCTTGGCTGAGATTTTAAAAATCAGGTCTGCATGTGGTGCCACCGCAGAAGGAGCTGAACAAAGTTTCAAAATGTAAAATAAGGTCAGAACTGTTTTATTCCATCAAAGACCATGAGATGGATGGATCGTCTTTCCATAACTCATGACATTCTTTTCCCATTTCAGTTTGGATTGAGTTCAAGCATCATCTTAACAGCACCTGTTCATTCTCTCTCTGCATTGATCCATTTGGTTCATTGCATAAGCACCCAGTAGGGGAGCAGCTTTATTAATTTTCTTACCATTGCCTTTGTGCAAGCTCTGCTGGATCTCCTTTCTCTGTCCTTGGGTGACTTTACCATGGCTTTCCAGGCACTTTCAAGTATTAACAAATAGCTTCATTTTTAAGGATTAGGTTCAGTCAAGTCAAAACTCCAATTTCTCATCCAGTTCAAATTTTCCCCCAGACCAGACCACAGAGCAGCATCAGAGAAGGGATTGGGCTTTATTTCTTCATACTTCTTCCCTTTGCTCTTTTCTTCCTCTTTCCCCACTCACGTTGCTGCTTCTAGTTCCTCCAGGGCTGGGAAAGGTAGGATGTGGGTGGAACAGAAATGGAAGGGAAGGCGACAAAAGGTTGTATGTGACCAGTGCTGTTTAATCTGGAGTTGATGCCCTTCACACTGCAGGTGGCCAGATGCTGGCCATTTCTCTCACAGCCAATGACAAAAATGATGCACTCGGGCTTCCCTGGTGGCACAGTGGTTGAGGGTCCGCCTGCCGATGCAGGGGACGCGGGTTCGTGCCCCGGTCTGGGAGGGTCCCACATGCCGCGGAGCGGCTGGGCCCGTGAGCCATGGCCGCTGAGCCTGCGCGTCCGGAGTCTGTGCTCTGCAACGGGAGAGGCCACAGCAGTGAGAGGCCCGCATA
>NW_006770293.1:454146-466704 GCF_000442215.2 Lipotes vexillifer
AAAAAAAAAAAAAAAAAAAAAAAAGATGCACTCTCTGACTGGCCATCTATGAATGCCCCTTAGTGCCTGTCACTAGGTACACCACACCAGCCCCTTTCTTTCTTTTTTTTTTTTTTTTTTTAACATCTCCAGCCCCTTTCTGTTGGGGTTAACACCCTGCATGCAGTCCCTTTGAGAAGAGTTGTTTAAGGCGCTCTAGCCCAGCTACCTTCTGAATTGCCCACTTAGGCTTAGGGAAAACTCAAATCTTTGCCCCATCAACCTCTGTAAGTACAGCTCACTGGCAACAAAAATCCTTTCTCTCCATTCTGCCCCTACAACCTCTAGCTGCATGCAGTCAAGAGTTAGGTCCCAGCCTCTGTACCCCACAAACTCCAGTTACCACTGATCAAATTCTCCCGTTAACTCTGCCACCCTCCTCTCAAGGCCCAAGGCAGTCACAGAACCCAGGAACTTGCAAACATGGGTGGGGATGAAATTAGATGGTAGTTTCCTCCCCCATCCTCTCTACAAGTGATTCCCTGAAGCCCCCTCCCTTGGATCAAGGTAAGAAAGGGGAAGCAATCTCCTCCCATTCCCTTGGGGGGTCAAAAGGAAACACATGGCAGGTCAGCTCTGTGACAACTCTCTTCAAAGAAACTCTGTCTCCAGTCTCTCTGATCCCTCCTTGGCCTTCTCATACATACAGGCTGGCAGGGTTGGTGGAGAGATGGGCTAATCTGGTAGAGCTGGCTTAGATTCCACGTCTGCCACAAGGTAGCACATCCAACAGGGATGGTCTAGCACCACTCTGTAGAAAGTAGAGGGACTTGTCCCCCATCGTTCTTGGCACTGAGGTCTTAGCAGAAACTAGCAGAATGGAACTAGAAGTTCCATTCAATCTGACTCTACTATAGAGTCAGACTCTGTTGTAGTAAAACTTACCCAAACCCTTAGAACTAAAGGTTCAGCAGATGACTCTCAGATCCATAGACTGGAGAGCGGGCATGATAACTTGCTGTCTTTGGGTACTGTCTCCTCACGACGACGATGACTCTCATCCATAGACTGGAGAGCGGGCATGATAACTTGCTGTCTTTGGGTACTGTCTCCTCACGACGACAGCAGACCAGCTGGCATACGTCCCTTCAAGTTTTCTCCCTTACCTGGGAGACAGCTTGTCCAGACAACCACGACACAGATGCAGACGTTGCAACTGGAGCACAAATGTGGCCAACGGGACCAAATCATAGATGAGTCAGAGGACGCCATTGGCATCGCAGCCAAGCCAAGGGCAATCTCTGTGGAATTCTGGTTAGCCAGACTGTTTGAAAATAAAAGTTCAGGATTTGCCCTCAAAGTTCTTTTCCTAATTCAAGGGAAAATGGCTGACTACCAGTGGGCCACTGGTTCCCCACGCACAGTTGAGGTAGTACAGAGGACTGCTGCAAGAAAGGAAGAAAGTCCTCTTCAGAAGCAAGCGTACATGTGCCGTTATCACAGGCATCATGCCAGAGGGGCCTGAGCTTTGGCTGGCATCACCGAGAGTTTTGATCTTTCAACAGGATCCCCAGTGATTTGGTTGATTATAGGATCCTTTCCACCTAAGATCTATCTATACCTAGTTTCATCTACTCAGACTTAAAGAATCTGATAAAAGTTGCTTCTTCTAGAGATTCTGATGGCTCTAGAACCCTGGACCAGATAGCAGGGTTGGCCTCATTGAGCTGGGCAGGAAAATTCTCATAATATCAGACACTAGACATAATTTCCCGAGGACTCCAGGCTAACCTTTTTCATTCCCCTTGGAAGGGTACACAAAACAGTGCCTGCACACGCCCCCCAACCACTGGCTCCTCTTCCTCAGAGCAGACTGTACCTGATGCCACACACTCAGCCTGGGCTGGTGGTCATTTCTCTGGCCCAGCCCCCTGGGGTAGACACCTGGTGATTTCTGAATCATCCCCACCCTTTCAACTGAGATGATAAACTTCCGATGAGCTACCTTTTATTTCCCAGTGAAAAACAGTCTTAGTCGGTAAATAATACGCAACTTGGCAACAAAAGAATGATGGAGAGGAAAGGGAGGGGCAACAGAATGTGGTCTAGGCTAGTGGTTCCATATGAGACTTGGTGTCAGCGGTCCTGGTCTGACTCCCAGCAGGCTCTCTGACTCACTTTGAGCAGGTCACATTGTGTTTGCTGTTTTTTTGCATCAGGAATGGGATTGTGGCTCACTTGGCCTAGTGTCTTGTGCATGGCACAAGGCACTTAACTGCAAATTCAGGGGTTAAAATACTGTCCACCCAGGAGGTGAGTAAGTAGCCTTTAAAGAACACTGTCAGATATCTGTGAACTGTGAGGAAGATACATTCATAATGGGTTGGAGTGTGAGACATTGCCCCTAAACACAGTTATCGTGCATTCCGGAAGTAGAATGAATAATTTCTAGTGGATTTGTGAGGTCTCCTAGATTTACTGAGAGTCTCGTGGAGCCTTTGGAGGTGCCCGTCACCCCAGGTAGACTGATTTCCTGCTTCATGGCTGTGGCAGTTTAGGTCCTCTGAGAAGCAGACACTAAGCTGGGATTAGGTGGAAAGAGACTTATTGGAGGAAATGGCTGAGAAGCATAAGTGGGGAGAGAGCTGGAGCAGCTGGGGCCCAGGACCATGTGTCCATTAGGCATAGAAGTCCCAGTGCCTAGGAGACCTGACATTTTTAGGAATCCATGAGCATGTTTTAATTTGATTTATTTTAAAATCAGAGGGAAAAAATGAATGTCATAATAACAAATATTATAATAGGTCCGGCCTAGATCATATTCATCTTTATATGAATGCAGTTATAAAATATAATTTTTATATATTTTGTGGAGAAAGGGGTCCAGAGCAGCAAAAGTGCCTATAGGGCCCCAACAAAAGTCCTAACGCGGCCTGGGTGGGGAGAGCCTTCAGCACAGGATGGAAGGCTAACACCTGTGAAAGAGGGGGGCCAGGCCGATGGGGAGTTGCTGAAGAGCCCCTGTCAGGCAGAATGGCCTTGCCCTGCTACCCCTGCTCTGCTTGGTCATCAGCTGAGGACACCCAATGTGGCATGGCCTTGGCACACACTGCTTTTGTGGATCCAAAGGTGAAGCAGCTGGACACTGAATGGAGAGTATGTCAGGAGCCCGCCAGCACGGTCCTGCAATGAGGTGTCAAGGAAACAAAGTATGACAGCTCCTCTGCCCTTTCTCCCTGGCTGGATATCTTGGAAAGAGATTGTTTCACCGGTTAGACAAATTACAAAGGGCATAAAAACCTCCTCTCTGCCTTTGACACTCACATGCATGCTCAGTGAGCAAAGGCGTGTTACAGGGCTAGCTGGTCACACCCATTCTGCATTAGTCGGAGCTACCTGGCCACCAGCAGTGCTTTAGAGGACACCCGAGCTTAGGAGGGGGGCTCATGGCCCTGCTTCCTTATCAGAGGTTCTTGGATTCTGCTCAGTCTGACATTCTGATTCTTCCTTTAAAATCCCTCCCCAAGGGTGGCCAATTGGGAGCCCATCTTCCAGTCTTGCAGATATGTTTATTTGGCACACACGAAATTTAAAAAATTATGGTGGGAGGTGTTATAGGTTGAATTATATTTCCTCAAAATTCATATGTTGAAGTCCTAACCCACAGAAATTCAGAATGTGACCTATTTGGAAATGTGTTCATTACAGATGTAATCAGTTAAGATGAGGTCATACTAAAGTAGGGTGGGCCCCAAGTCCAATATGACTGGTGTCTTTATAAAAAGGGGAAATTTGGACACAGAAAGATACATGCACAGAAAGGAGAATACCATGTGAACATGAAGGCAGAGATCAATCCGTCAGTGTCAACGAGTGCCAATGCCAAAGAAGCTAGGAGAGAGAGAGGCATAGAGTAGGGTCTCCCTCACAGTCATCAGAGGGAACTAATTTTTCTCATACATTGACCTTGGACTTCTAGCCTCCTGAAGTGTGGAACAACAGGTCTCTTTAGTTTCAGCCACTCAGTTTGTGGTGCTTTGTTATGGTAACCCTAGCAAACTAATAGAGGTATCATTTTTAAATGAATGGATCTGCCAGGAAAATCTGGATTTTGAGTTTCAATGGGAAAAGCTTGTAGCACCTGGCTGGATGTCAGGGCATCAGCTGGAAGTAGAGGGATGGGCTCTCAGGGAAGAACACAGGTCCATGCGCGGGGCTGGCGCCCCTTACCACCAGCTGGTTGTTGCAGCCTGAGAATATGGACCCAGCACTATCAGATTTTCTGAGTTTTTCAGAGAAGCCTAATTTCTGCTTCTCGTTGCTGGTAAAATGTGATTTCCAATGTTGGCAGCTAATTCATCACTCTGTTTTCTCCCTGACCCACTCCACTTCAATCATATACTTGATCTGGCTGGCTGCTCTGATCATCTGAGTTTGTGATTTCTGTTTATTCACAGTTGCACAGCTTGGCGAGATGATCAGACAATTCTATTTAAGCAAGGGAGATTTTTCAGAGGGGTTGAACAATTTGCTACCAGGAGAAAATGAGTTTTAATTTATCCACCTTTCCCCTCTGCCATGTTGCAGTGAGGATCTTTCTGAGACCATGTATGTGTTTTGAATCACCATTTGTTGAGGGCCTACCACATACTAGGCAGTGTGCTAGATACAAAGTAAGTCTCCAGTGTGTGAATGCATATATTCTTCCTAATATCCTTACTGCTGTTTTGCTGAGGATAAAAGGAATGATTATAAACCTGTCACCATGTAATAAAAGCAAAGACATTAAGCTGTAATTGTTCTGAGCTTGTAAATAGAAAGGCCGTTCTATCAAAGCTACATTGCTATTACTCCTCTGTCACTGCAGCTCAAATAAATTTAGACAAAATTGCTGGTAATAATAGTACCATACTGGGGAAAGTATGGTGCTAAAAACATTAATGGCATTGCTTTACTTCATTATAATCATGTTAGGCAATTACAATGTGCCAGGCACATGCTAACCACTTCACATACATAATCTCATTTAATACTCAGATCAACCATATGAGAGAAATATTTGATTCTTATTCTAGAGATCACAAATTGAAGCCCAGAGATATTGAGTGACTTCCTCAAAGTCCCAGGGATGGTAGGATATAGAGCAGGATTCAAAGTCAGTTCTTTTAATGTCCAATCCAAGCTCTCCCCATTCTGCCTCACAGTTTCTCTCTTTCACCAAAATGCCTCTAATGCAGTCAGCCTTTGGGTCCGGAACCCACCAAAGCCTTGCCACGAGTGGGGTCCCAAGTTCAACTTCCCAAATCCTAACCCTGTCAACCGTGTTGACTGACCTACGTATTCTATTAAAGAGGTACAAATTGTCATCTAGTTTGAATTCATATCAGTTTCACTCAAAGAACACACAGCGACATTTTGTGTACATGGGAAAGATGTACAGGAGGGTCACTGCGATTTTAAGAACAGATGGTATGTTTGGTATGCTCTTAGAAACCATACAACTCAAAGAAGGCTTGTTGGAGGGGGACTTCTGGGGTAATGTCCTGCTTTTTTTTTCACAGCTGTGTTCAGCTTGTAAAAATTCAAACACTTTACAGATCACACATTGACGTTTCTATATGTATGTTTTACTTGAATCAGAATTAAGGGGAAGAAAAAGAATGGTGCTTATCTCGTATTAAGCAGAGCACAGTGAACTCCACTATTTATCTCCAAGCTGCAACATTCATCAACCCGTGGCCAAACTTCTTTCCTCAATAACTCATTCGCTTCCCCTCCTCCACTCCCACTGGATTATTTTGAAGTAAATCCCAGATCATGTAGTTGTGTCTGAGAATCCGCCCGCCTATCTTAGGCTGTTTTCTCTGTGTGATTTCAGGCCACTACATGTATGTGGACTCGGTTTACGTCAAGCATTACCAGGAGGTGGCACAGCTCATCTCCCCAGTGACCACGGCCCCCATGTCTGGCTGCTTGTTGTTTTATTACCAACTCCAGCAGGGGAATGACAACATCTTCTCCGTGTATACGAGGGATGCGGCTGGCCTGTATGAGGAGATCTGGAAAATGGGCAATCCAGGGAATGCTGGCTGGAACCTCGCTGAGGTGGAGTTCAGCGCCCCGTACCCCATGGAGGTAGGTGTGCCAGGTGTGCCCTGGCCTGGCCGCTCTACAGGGATGCCACCCACACCCAGGCGTGGAATTCGAGAGATACTACAGTCTCACACTCATTCTTTTCCGCTATGTCTCAGTCTTAATCTTCCTTTTCCCTTCCTTGGTCTTCTCCAATTTTCTCCCTCTTTATTCCCTCTCCCTTCCTCCTTTATCACTTCATTTTCTAGAAAGGGTATTCTTTAATAAGGACAACTATGGGAAAGCCAGTCAACCAACTAGGTTTCTTGGGCACACTCTCCCTCTGAACCTTGCACTGTGGTTACGTGAATTCAGAAGAGGAGATCAGTGAAACGCCTTCTACGTGAAACTCCCTCTTGACCTTCCATTCCTGACAGCAACTGAAGGTTGCCCTTACTTGAGGGAATACTCTCTCTAAATTAAAAAAAAAAAAAAAAAAAAAAAAAAAAAAAAAAAAAAAAAAAAAAAAAAAAAAAAAAAAAAAAAAAAAAAAAAAAAAAAAAAAAAAAAAAAAGACTTATTTTCTTCTTTTCTCCTTTACAGTATAAATAATGTCATAAAAGTCAGAAATAAACTTACGATTGTGGCCCTAATTTGAAACAAGCCTTGGGGGCCTATAAAGTTTTTAACTTTTTATGGTTTAAAACTCTTTATAGCTACATGAGTGGTAAATGTCCAGTGCAGAAGAATTAGAAAATTCAGAGAGGCAAATCAAAAGAAAGCACCCTGTGCCAGCCCTGCAAAGATAAGAGCTACTAACATTTTGGTGTTTATCCGTGCAGACCTGCAGACCTGTTTTCAAAGCACATATATTAATACATATCTATGTATGTGTCTGTTGAATGGTCCAGTACTGATGACCATCCAACAAAGTAGATAAAATTATCCCATATTACAGATGAAAGAGGAGGAGATGGAGAGTGCAAGAAGTCTGACGTTTTGTTCTGGGTCACACTGCTGGTGCGTGCCAGGGCACTGAGAAAAGTCCCTGCATTAAATCTGACCTAAATTTGAAGCAAGAAGGTCAGCTCTGTCCGGGGACCCCTAGGACCTCTAGAGTCAGTGGGTGCAACATTGTAGTTGCAGATCTGGAGCTCTAAGGAGAGTCTTAGTTCCCACAGGTTTTAATGTCTCCTGCTTTCGCTTTGCGCTTTTTGCAATATCTTCCCTAGATCCGTTTAGAGTGCAAAAGAAGCAGATTATCCTCTGGATGCTTTTCAGTGGTGCCATCTGCTCACCTGATGTGGAGCTTCAGTGAGTGTTGGGCTTGAGTCTCAGTTTCTGATGTGTCTTGTCCAGTGCCTGCCACTCCCCTTCCCCCTTCCCATCTTCCTCCTTCCCCCAGACAGCCCCGGAGAGAGGGGCCTGTTGCAGTATGTGTGCTATTTCCTATCCCAAAGTCTAACCAGGGCTTGATTGGCGCTTGCAACCCAGTGGAAAATTGTCTGTGAGTTTGTGTTACAAGGAGGAAAAGAAATACACATACTGCTTCAGAAAATTTTCCTTCTATTAAAGTCAAATGAGTCACACGCACAGTGAAGGCATCGTCTTCGCAAATTCCTTTCATCCAACCTTAAACTCCTGGGGCAACGTTTAGACGAGTGAGACTTTGCTGAATTTTCTTTTTAATCAATGCTTGAAAAGTTACAGTGTCTGTTTACTGCTTAAGTTCACTACTAAACTTCAATACCTATCCTTTTGGGTCACACGTGTGTGATTTTGCCCTAGCAGTCGGGACTCATTACGCCGGGATTATTTGCTCTTGGTAATTGCGGGGGGAAAGAAACTTATCCTGTGGAAATCAGCGAATTTAAGGTCCCCATATTCTCAAGTGAATTTTTAAAAGGAAAACAAACATTTGAGACCCTCATTCTGAACAAGAGAGAACATAATGGCACAGAGGATGTGATTTGCAAATTATGATCGGAAATATTCTTACTCCCCCTTGCTGTTCAGTAAGATCACATTTTGTCGTTGGCTTTATCAGCTGGCACCTTGAAAACGAAATGTCACAGACCTGTGTGGAGTCTGTAAACTTAATTAGCCCCTCCTCATTCGTCCACATCTGTTTCCTTGGTTCTCCGCCCTTCCTGTATTGCCAGAGACAAGCTTCCAGGGCTCCTCTTAGATTTTGCAGAGGCCAGGTGTCTAAGGACCATTGTTGTTAAGCCGAAAGGGACCGTCTTGTCCAAACTCTTTTTTTAAAAATTAAGAAATTGAGACCTAGAGTGGAGAAGGGACAAACTGGAGTTAGTCAGTGGCTAACTAGCCTCAAATGTGAATGTGAGTTCAGGAGGGGGTGTCACCCAGGAGGAAAAGGCATGGATTTAGTTCAGAGCTTGTTATGCACCTGACTCCATGCTAGGATCTGTATATACAGCATCTCATTTAATGGCATCTACAGTCCTACAAGGTAGGTGTTATAATGCCTATTTTATAACTAAGAAAAGCGAGGTCCCAAGAGGGTTAGCTATGTCCCCAAGGTCACCTAGTTGGTAAGTGACAGAAATGGGATTTGAACTCTGGTCTATCTGCTGCCAAGACACCATTCTCTTTAGAAGAGGTTGAAGACTAGATGCCTATGGGTCAAATCTAGCCTATGATGATTTGCCTAGCTGCTGTAGTGGTATATGTTTGTTTCTTTGTTTTTGTTTTGCATGTTTGTTTTAGTTTTTGAATTAATTGCTAACATTGAAAAATCCAAAGATTTCAAATAAAAATCTAGAGATCTAGGTCCTCTTGATGGTTTGGTAAATCCAGGCATGTTAGTCCTAAATTCCCACATGTCAGCAATTGACAAAGCTGGGTACCAGCCGCCCCCTTTAGATGAGACTTGCTCCCCATTTCATACCCTTTCCTGCTGCATCAGACCAAACCCATGTCACACATTTAAGTTAGCTGCCTGGCCCAGGTAGGCACTTGAGTTTCCAACCCTGCTCAACACCGTATCTTCTCATGTTATCAATTCAGCAGAGTGGACTGTACACTTGGGTAGTTTTCCCCAACACAGGTGAGTGCTGGGCTTACCACACCTGATCCCCATGGTCACAAGCAGAAAGTTGTCCACTGACCTCAAAGTTACAGTTGGTGGCAGAGAAGAGAGTATAACTAAAGGGGGCTGAACTCCTTAACAACCCCGTGTTCTCTTTAACCATTTGAGCATGCCAGGATATGCTGAAATCCTAATATCCGTACATAGGATTTCTGGGCCTGATTCTGACTTAGGCATCAGGAAATCATCTCTGCATCTTTGTCCAGATGGACGTGGAATTTTAAGTACTTGACTTTTTTTTTTCTTTTTTTGGTACGCGGGCCTCTCGCTGTTGTGGCCTCTCCCGTTGCGGAGCACAGGCTCCGAGGCGCAGGCTCAGCGGCCATGGCTCACGGGCCCAGCCGCTCCGCGGCATGTGGGATCTGCCCGGACCGGGGCACGAACCCGTGTCCCCTGCATCAGCAGGCGGACTCAACCACTGCGCCACCAGGGAAGCCCTGGACATGGAATTTTATGTATGAAAAAGGGAAAGGACCTTGGAGGGGCCTAGGTCTCTTTGAAGGGCAGCGGAAAAATTAGCCTGCCTTCTGCAAGCAGGCTGCTGTTTCTTTAATTGAAGTTCATAATGCACATTGTCAATTCTGTAGTTCTATCAGAAAATGATATAGGTACTTTGACACTCAAGGGGCACGATGGGACGGGGGTGGTGGGGAGTCCACCAGTAAATTGCAACTTAGGGCTTAGTATTCACTCTCCCCAAAAGAAAACTGTGGGTTAAGGAGGGAGCTTCCCAAATGCCTATACACCTGGCTGAATTGACATACCATTTAAAATCATAGTTACAAGCACTTAAGCCTAAAAGAAAATATAAACATGTAGCAATATGTCATTCTCCTCTGCAGGTTATTTTTGAAGTTGCCTTCAGTGGTCCCAAAGGAGGGTATGTTGCCCTGGATGATATTTCTTTCTCTCCTGTTCCCTGCCAAAATCAAACAGGTAAGCATTCTCTTTTTCTTCTTCCTCACATCTGGAATTTTCCTTTCTCAACAGATGCCTGTGGTCAAGACTTGCTTTAATTCCTTCTAATTTCCCTGCCTTTTCCTCTTATCCTTAAAAATTATTTAACCGGGGCTTCCCTGGTGGCGCAGTGGTTGGGAGTCCGCCTGCCTATGCAGGGGACGCGGGTTCGTGCCCCGGCCCGGGAAGATCCCACATGCTGCGGAGTAGCTGGGCCCGTGAGCCATGGCTGCTGAGCCTGCATGTCTGGAGCCTGTGCCCCGCAACGGGAGAGGCCACGACAGTGAGAGGCTCGCGTACCGCAAAAAAAAAAAAAAAAAAAAAAATTATTTAACCGAATAGTCATTTTTCTGGCATATTACTCTTTTTTTCTCTCACAGAGTGAATCTAATTTTTCTGATACCAGAGGTCAATTGTCATGGGTTAAGAAGCTTCTATCTTCTCTACCTACTAAGAAATTAAAATTAAATAATTCTAACTCACTCCCACTCCATCTTTCTCTTTAAAGGGTATCTTGGGTCCATAGACAGGTGGCTGAGTAGGTGGAAAAAACTCTCAAAATCTACTGAGTAGAATTATAAAAACTTATAAAAAACTAATTTTATGAATCTAATTTTTAAATGTCCTCCTGTTTAAAGATGTTAGTATTTGGTATACATTTCTGTGATGGCTTTTGGCCTCAGAATATATACTCAATTTAATCTCTCACATTATTTTATCATGGCCAATTTTGTTTCCATAAACTTGGTGTTTGGGAAAAAGAGGAAATTTTTACTTTCTGGGAAAATAGGTAAACAAATTGATTCAAAGTGAATTAGAAAACAAATGTTTTAGAATAAGAAGGGTGACACTATATTAACGATAACCCAGATACATGCAGTCGACCTTAACTTTTAGTGAATTTGTTTCCTTAAGAGGCCCAAGGGAGACACTGTGGTCATCCGTCTTATTAAGGAGCCCTCATTCTGGGTTTTGGAGCGTGGGAAGTAAATTTTTGAACTTGGCCTTGGTAGTCCAACTTTCACTTAAGGTAGAGTTAGTCTCTAATTTAATATGGTTTCAAATATATATTCTATAAGCAAGGGAACTGAGAAAGATTGTTTTCTACTCAAGCTAAATTGTTACCCTCAAATTACAGAGAAACTTGCTAATTAGCTAAAACCAAATATTATTTTTGACTAATTCTAATTTAAAAAAAAAAAAAAAAACTAGTGAAACAGATAGAACCAGACTGGATTTACACACTTATATTTTTTCATTAAAATGCTTTAATCCAGCTGTAATCAAAAATTAAAAGAGTCTCTAAATTTGACAGAACACAGAAAGCAAAACTGTTTTACTCCCTAATTCCATCAGTTAATATTTCAGTGATGTTAATAGTAGTTTTACAACATCTTTGTGATTACTTTCAGAAAGTTCGTCTTCTCAGTCACTGGGCACTTACACTGAACTTTTTTTTATATCTCCAAGTTATACATATGGGAGAAGAGGTATTTATTCAGCATCTCTACTGAGTAGCAGGTGGGGTGAAGCAGCAGCTGGAAGGTGATAGAATCTACTGGGCCACCTTAGAAGGAATGTTTAGAAACGTTCTCCCCTTTAAAAATATATAGAGTTAAAAAATATATATATAGAGAGAGAGAGAGTTAACCAAGGTCCTGTATTGGTCTTCAGAACTTCCCAACATACCAACTTTGCTTTAAAATGGTTTAATTACATGATCAAAGTGTTATGCTTGAGAGCCAGCCTTTTGGACTCACATCCCTACTCTGCCATTTACAAGCCATGTAACCTTTGTAAATTAATCTCTCTGAGACTCTGTTTTCGCCTTTATGGGACAGGGATGGAAGAATCTGTTTCATAGAGGTGTCGGGGTGAATGATGAGTTAATAGTGTCTGTGACAGCCTTAGCAGAGTATGGCACACAGAAAATGCTTAGTCATGAGACCTAATAGTATTTTCTTAATTTTCAAAATATTCCCATCCATTCCCCTAGAGAACAGGGGGTCAAATTGAAGCCAAAGAGAACCAGCAAAGGGCACTGCTTTGATGAATGTGTAAGCTGGAGCCTGCTTTATGCCCTTCATTAAGCAGCTGTGGGCCAGATTCTGAGTCTTAGAAGCTGAACCTTCTGGTTTTCATACTTCCTCTTGCATTTCACAAATAGTTTATGGCCTTCTGTTTTGAAACAGGTGCCAACATTTTTTTCTTTATCTTGGTTAGCTTCAGACTTGTTGTCTCTGCTTTTCCCAGCTGGATCTGGTGATTTCTTCCCTCATCTCCCTAGTAAGCTGAGACAGGAATTATTTCAACATATGAAGCATCTTGTTCCCACCATCTGATTGCTCTTAGAGTTAATCCAGTTTCCCAGACCTGAGACCTATCTCAGAGTAGCAGGTATTAAGCACCAGTGGCTTGCTACCGCACCAACGCTCCCC
>NW_006770293.1:466729-499902 GCF_000442215.2 Lipotes vexillifer
GCCCCCCCCCAGCTCGCCCCCCCCCCCCCGCAAATAGTCCCCCAGGATGCTTCCAGAGGACAGTGAGACCTCACCGCATCCCCCCCAACTTGAGTTACCACACTTCCCTTTCCAAGCCTTTTCCACCCACAAACTCTCCATTTACCGCCACATTTGGCCTAGAATCTAGTGATCATAGGAATAAGCTCTCCTCTTAGTCTGTAAGTCCTTGAATGCCTAACAACTGATTCCGTTCACTTCCAGGAATCCTGCCTTAATGCCCAACTCCCAAACTGAGCGCTCCAGGCTGTGCCATATGCAGACCTAACTTCTTCTCTAGGCTTGGGTTCGCCCCACACCCAGGCCAGGGTCTGGGAGGATCCTGACACTCATGGATATACATCTGAAAGGATGTCTACCTGGGCCTAAGTCCCAATATTGACCATTCATCAACAACACACTGCCCAGACCTCTCGTCTAATTGGAAACCAGGCTCCAGTTGTTGTGTAGGTTACAGCCGAAGGTGTCACAGTCTTCCTTAGCTCAGAGGCCCTCAAAGATCTCCACAGCCTGATCTGTGGCCCAGTCTGCTCCATCATGATTCCTCAGTCTGGTGGTAGTTCCCACTCACTCTCTTCCCTCGCCAGCCTTGAGCTGTCCCAGTTTGCTTTGGGACTGGCTTGTGCTAAAATAAGAACTACTGTGCAAGTTTAGCAGCCTAAAGAGCACCACGCCCAAAGTCTCTCTAGCACTACAGGGGCTGATAAGCCTCTTAGATCTCGAGGACTGATACTGAGTTCATCTCCATGAACTCTATGAAGCAGGGGAAAAGATGAGAAATACTCCTAACCATTCTTCTCAAACTGCAACACCCTCTACCTGATTAGTTTACCTTCAGAGCCTCCTGATTCTAAAAAGTTCAAATGTCAGAAATCAAGTAATTAACTAAATCGTACATTATGATGCTCAGAGAGACTTTATTTCTTTTTTTGGGTGGGGCGGGGATGATCAGCTGATGCTCAGGGACTTCCAATTGCCTCTGATTCCTCCCTATGCTTCAAATATGTCATTAACACTCCCCAAATACAATTGTGATTGCCACTTGACTCATGCTTCTGAAACGAGCTTGAAGCAAAGGCTCTTTATTCACCCCAGATCTTTGGGGAGCTCATTTTAGGTCACACATAGGCCCTCTGGCCTCATCTTCAGTAATTAGATACTATCTCACACTAGAAGAAGCATTCTGGGTGAAAAAGGTTTAGGCTTTGAGTTATGCTTTTGAGGTTTTCTTTTTATCAGACCTTCTTAGGACCCCAGAAAAATCCATTGCTCAGACTAAGTGTTTAGCAAAATAATATAATTCCATCCTCAGAAAAATCTTCTCTGTGTGACTCAGCTTGTCACTATGGAGACAACAGAGCCTTGCTTACTTTCAAGTTTTAATACCACCTCTCACCCCCTCCCACACACCTAGGAAATGGGTTATGGTTCTCTTGTGGATGCCCAGGTGTATATTCCTTAGGATGTATTCCTGATGAATAATTTCACTGACCTTCCGTTCTCTTTATGCATGGCTTTTGGGAGTGCCACACCATTTTCTGAGCTAGATGGCCATCTGTAGATCTGAATTTCCATCTGCTTTTTCATTACCAGGTGGCAGAGGGGTGACCAAGACTGGAGACCATAGTGGGGTTTCCCATGGGCTCAGATCTCCATGGGGGAATGTCAAAGGATCCTTGTTTGTATGACATCATATTCATTTTCAAATGAATATCTTCATGACTTTATCTTCGCAGCTTAAAGAGTCACCTTGATGCCGACAGAGTCAGACAGAGCAGTGTGTGGGTTAACCCACCAGTCTCAGAGCACTGAGAATTCTCTTCCTTTCCTATCTGGCTCATCAGAGGCCTCTCCTGGTACACTTGCTATAGGAGCATTTTCTTTCTGTTCCCTCTTTGTAATGTGGTGCTAGTCACTTTTCTTTTTAATTTAGCATTTTAAAACTCTTCAGTATCATTTTAAACTCAGACAAAATTTGCAAGAGTATGTTAAAGACCTCCCGTATACTCTTTACCCAGACCTACAAACGTGTAACATTTTGCCACGTTTGTTTTATCAACCATTTAAGAGTAGGTTGCAGGGCTTCCCTGGTGGTGCAGTGGTTGAGAGTCCGCCCGCCAATACAGGGGACACAGGTTCGTGCCCCGGTCCGGGAGGATCCCACATGCCGCGGAGCGGCTGGGCCCGTGAGCCATGGCCGCTGAGCATGCACGTCCGGAGCCTGTGCTCCACAGCGGGAGAGGCCACAGCAGTGAGAGGCCCACATAGCGCAAAAAAAAAAAAAGAAAAAAAGGGTAGGTTGCAGATATTATGTCCCTTCACCACTAAATACGTCAGTGGGTATTTTCTAAAACCAAAGACATCCTCCAGCATGCTATGGAATAATTATAAAGTTCAGGAAACTTAACACTGATACAATATTAACAATTAACCTATAGTCCATATACTAATTTCACCAATTGCGCCAATAAAATCTTCTATAGGTATTTGTTTTTCTGGACCAAGATGGAATCTTGGACCCCTTGTAGCATTTGGTTGTCATGTGTCTCTCATCCTTTTTATCCGGGCAAGCTCCTCAGCCCACTGGAATGTTTTCTTACTTTGAAAATTGACAAATTGAGTCTCTGTCCCTAAACAGCTTTCTGTTTCATCAGATCTCCGCACCTAGAACTCAAGTGTTTCTCTAGAGGTGATTTTCCGCTTATTCAAAACAGTTCTGTCTCTGGCACTAAAAGGTTAGACCAGTGTATGTCAGTGTGCAGAACAAGATTACACTTGGCTGCACTGAATGTGTCCCAAAGAGCTGCAGTCACATCTTCTCTGGACACAGAGGGCAATCTGAACAGTGAGGTTTACGGTTACTTGTTGCTAGGACCACATCATTCTTGAAAGAGCAGAAATCTTTTATGTTCCCTTTCCTCCAGGCAATCTGGGATGAGGTGATGTTTATAGACCAGAGTAAGTGACACCAGAACTCAGCAAAAGCCAAAATAATAGCAGAACGGGTGACAGAATTGGTGTGACTGTTTGAGCAGTGTGATTTATACTGAGTAATGATTCTCTTCCAGCAGATCAGCTCTTACTACTAATGTCAATTATAAATAGACAGTGGCTGTGCTTCTGACACAGAGATTGATCAACAAAGGAAAATTATTTCTAGAAAATATTATTTCTAAAATATCTGTCAGAAAGAAATTAAGAATTCTATAAAATCCTTACTTTTTCTTTTTAATTTTGTATGAATGAATTTTAAATTTTGAAGAAGTATGTGAATAAATGCTTTCAGTCTTTACATCAAGAAAGGAAATTTTTTTGAAGTCTGGTGCTTCATGTTTGTAGAGAATGTGAACAGAGCTCCTTCTTTCCATCCCTTTAGGGAGGAAAAGAACAATTTTACTGTCATGCTGAAATGTGGATTTGATGCTAACCTGTCAGCATGCCACTAGGGTAAAAATATTTTTGTTGTGTGTTACTGCTCTGAGCTTCCCTGGTACAAATGTGTACATATTTGTCAATCAGTTAATGTAGTCCTTTGAGATCCTTGGGTTTGGCTCACTTTAACTTTGATTCTCCTTTGCTCAGAGCGTCCTTTTAGTGCCGTAGAAGCAAGCTGCAACTTTGAGGAAGATCTCTGCAACTTTTACCAAGACAAAGAAGGTCCAGGCTGGACCCGAGTGAAAGTAAAACCAAACATGTATCGGGCGGGAGACCACACTTCAGGCTTAGGTAAATCAGAGTCTGTTGTGTGGGATGTCATGTTGGGGGTTGGGAGCGGGTAGTATTCATCTCCATTCGCCAGCCGTTCTCACCAGGACACCAGCTTGAAAAAGGGAGGTGGGTGTGGGAGCAGCTGTGAAGAAGCAAAGACAATAGGTAACCTTGTGTCTGTGGCCATTTTTCAAAACCGGAATTCAAGCTGCTGTGCTAGAAGGAGTATTTGCCAGTTAATTAAATAGTCAAACCTTTGGAAATTATCTTGCTCTTCACTTTAGATGGAGAAGTACCTGCAAAAAGCTATTAGATTCCAATTATATGAAACATCCAGAAGAGGCAAAGCCATAGAAACAGAAAGCAGATCAGTGGTTGCCAGGAGCTGGGGAGGGGGATGGGAAGTGACTGTTTAGTGGGTATAGCGTTTCCCTTTGAGGTGATGAAAATATTCTGGAAGTAGTTAGTGGTGGCTGTGCAGCATTGTGAAAGTACTAAATGCCATTGAATTGTACGCTTTAAATGGTTAAAATGGTAAATTTTATGTCATGTGTGTTTTATTGCTATAAATAATATATAGTGGGGCATGAAAGCTATCACAGCTGTTGGGAAATTTTGGATGGACCTACAAGGAGCTATTAGAAATCAATCTGAGCGCCCCTTATGTAAGGATTACCTATCTCGTTAAAGGGAGCCCTTGTGAAGCCCACTCCAGTAGAGACTGGTGGGAAGAGCTTATTCTCAAGGGGTTAGTGTCTAATTCATTTATTCAACAATTATTTAAATACTGGGCACGGGGGTGACTTACCAGAAAGCTGATGAAGCTTGTTTCAGGGCCCCTCGCTTTTGCGGGGACCTTGCAATTTCATACTTGTAATTTTGTATTCTTTGCTTAGGGGTTGGCTAACTTGTAGAATTACAGTATAAAAACCTATTCTGACCCTGGCCAGCCTAACCCCTGGGGGATACAATGGTGAACAAATCAGGTATGTATCCCACCCTTGCTGGCTAACCGTCATTTCAACCGGCAAGAGAAACCCTAAACAAACATACACGCAAATAGACTCAAGATTACTAGTTGTGGAGTGTGCTGAGAGACCTCTGAGAGAGAATAAGGAACCACATTTTGGGTGGGGAGTTTATCTTTGTGGCTTTTATGTGTGGAAACAGGAGCAGCCCAGGCAGAGGAATCAGCATCTGTGAGGGCTTTGAGTTTGGAAAGAACTGGATACTCCCAGGAATTAAAAGATTAGAGTGGCTGCACCGTGGGGAGGAGGGTGAAGGAAAATGAAGGTAGAGAGGAAGATCTAGGGCGTGGCAGGCCAGAGTGAGCAACTGGGATTTTACTGCAAGGGAAATGAGAAGCCATTGAAAGAGTCTAAGTAGAGAAGAGAGGGATTAAATTTAGGTTTAAAAAAAGATTGCTCTGGCTCTTGTATTGGCCACCTGTGTTAGTCTGCTTGAGCTGCCATAACAAATACCATAGACTGGGGGACTTAAAAAACAGAAATTTATTTTCTCACAGTTCTGGAGGCTGGAAGTCCCCAAATCAAGGCACCATTGGGGTTGGTTTCTGGTGAGATCTCTCTTCCTGCCTTTTCCAAAGCGCCTTCTCATTGTGTCTTCACAGGGCCTTTCCTTTGTGTGTACACATGGAGAGAGAGAGAGAAAGAGAGAGATCTCTGCTGTCTCTTCTTCTTATGACACCAGTCACATGGAAGTTAAAGCTTCACCCTTGTAACCTCCTTTAACCTTAATTGCCTCCTTAAAGGCCCCGTCTCCAAATACAGTCACATTGGGGGTTAGAGCTTTAACATGTGAATTTTGGGGGACATAATTCAGTCCATAACACCACTCATGAAATAACCAAAGAATCTTTTGCCGGATTAAATAAAACTAAACTGTATAGCAAAGACTGAGGCACCCAAAAGAAAACTGATGGAGGATCAAAAAAGGGAAAGGAAAAAGAGTAAGGTATTATTCTTTTTCTTTCTGCCCCAGCTTTACAGGACACGTAATTTAACATGGTAAACTGTTTTAAGTTTACCATGGGGTTGGTGGAGCATGTGGGAGGGGAGGTTCTTGATCTTATTTTTTCATGTTATTTAGGAGAAATTGGGGAAGATCAGATCTTCAGCACCTGAGAGGGTCTATCTGATTAAGAACATGCTTTTTAGGAGCAGGCTTAACATATGAACAAGAGAGTAAGCTCTGCCCAGATACACAAACCACCCCCCACCCATCACCACCCAAGGGCTGCCAGGCCCTGTAAGCTCTCCCCCTCCACTGGTCATTGCAGGGGTAAGAAGGAAAATCTGCTCTGGGCCTTGTGTTCTCTATGACTCAGTACTACTCAGTCTAGTTGTCAGTTGGTTGTCCAAAAAGTGGGGAACCCCAAGATGATTTCATCCTTTTTGTTTCATGAAAAGTGTATATCCTAGGAATTCCCTGGTGGTCCAGTGGTTAGGGTTCCATGTTTTTACTGCTGAGGGCTGGGGTTCAATCTCTGGTCGGGGAACTAAGATCCTGCAAGCCACGGCACGGCCAAAAAAAAAAAGAAATATAAATCCTGATTGATGACTAGAATCTGGACATATGCAGTGGGAAATCTGTACAGGTTTACTTAAAAATGGAGAAGGTTTGGGCTTCCCTGGTGGTGCAGTGGTTGAGAGTCCGCCTGCTGATGCAGGGGACACGGGTCGTGCCCTGGTCTGGGAAGATCCCACATGCCGCGGAGCGGCTGGGCCCGTGAGCCATGGCCGCTGAGCCTGCGCGTCCGGAGCCTGTGCTCCGCGACGGGAGAGGCCACAACAGTGAGAGGCCCGCGTACCGCAAAAAAAAAAAAAAGGAGGTTTATTAGCAATAGAATCACACAGATATCTTCGATATTTTAAATGCTTTCTATCATTTAAAGCCTGTAGAAATAGTCTCTGTTGGCAAACTCCACTGCTTGAACCAAATTTTCCCACTTGATAATCTGGGCTGAATTATTTAGGTTTTTCATTGCTGATGCACTGAATGCTTTGTCCTATTCGCAGGGTATTTCTTGATGGCCAACACAAAGTTTACATCTCAGCCTGGCTACATTGGAAGGCTCTACGGTCCCTCCCTGCCAGGAAACTTGCAGTATTGTTTGCGTTTTTACTATGCCATCTATGGGTTTTTAAAAATGAGTGACACCCTAGCAGTTTATATCTTTGAAGAGAACCACATGGTTCAAGACAAGATCTGGTCTGTGCTGGAGTCTCCAAGGGGCGTTTGGATGCAAGCTGAAATCACCTTTAAGAAGCCCATGCCTACCAAGGTACAGTAGAACCTTTCTGCAATTTTCAGTTGCTAAACGGGGTTAGTGAATTTCTGTTTAATTATTTTCAACTGGTGATGCGTTGTTTTTCTTCTGTTCAAGCTGAGAGCCCCACTCCCACACCCCGTCCACAGCCATGCGCGAGTTATATCCTTCAGTTCTTTTCAGTTTTCTGTCTCTGAGAGTCATGGTCACTTAGGGAGTTTGCTTGTTTAGTCCGTAGATTCCTTGAGGCTAGTCCAAAGACAGAGAATATGTGAATAATCCAAGTTCAACAGCTATACTTTAGTTCGAAGCCACAATTCACACACACACACACACACACACACACACACACACACACACATACACACGTACACGCACATGCGCGCGCACACACACACACACACACACACGAATGCTGGTACTTTCAAAATGTGAAATCATGAGCCTGGTTCTACATTGAGGCTTTAAGGTCAACAACCTAAACCTCTAGCTGAACACAGGATGGGGAAACTCAGTAAAATATGAGAGCCAACCCAGACAGAGAGAATTTAAATAATGGAAGCATCAACAGAGTATCTGATAGCAATAAGAAAACAGAGATCTTTATCGCCGGGAAAATACAAAAGAAAACTGTGATGACCTGAATTTTACAACTCATAAACTTAAACTTAAGCTTTACAGGTGCAATAAATTCTGTCAACTAACCCAGATGAAATTAGAATGGGAAAATCCATTTTGTTTCATCTGTCAGTTGGTCAGAAGATCTCTCTCATGTACCCTCTGTGCAAAAGAGAAGCTAAAAGAAGGTCCCTTCCTACAAACAGATGTGTCACACAATGGGAGCTCAATAGATATCACTGAAGAATGGATGGGTCAGTTGATCATGTTCATTAACTAGGAATTACCCAAAGTCCTGGCTCCCCAGGGGAAGATACATGCCTAGCAGAGCTGTAGAACCTTCTTCATAAACATTAATGGCCCAAACTTCTCTTAGCTATAACCATCTGGACAGAACCACAGCTTTGTCTATAACTTCCTGTTAAAGAAATTTTGTACACCATTCCCATCATCATGTTGCTTGGTTACTCTTAGTTCATTGGAATACCCACCAAAGCATGATTAAATCTTTACAATGATTAATCAAAGATCTTTGAAAATATTTACAAAGTTCTTTTTCATTGCTAGGCAAGAAGGAATTATGATTATAATGACATGGCAGCCTCCTTGACTTACTGATTTCTAAAAGGGTCAAACCAATTTATGATACCTGTAGCAGAATATAAGCACACAAGTTTTATCACAATCTTATAAGCACTGATGGTATTGTTTTCATGCTGACTAAATAGGTTGCTGTAGGTATCCTCTTCTTGATCCCATCATATTTTGGTCACCTGACTAAACTGAGCTCTTTGGCTCATCCCCCTGAGAAACAGAGGAAACAAATTGATGTTTCTGGTGCCAAGTTCCAACTCTTAGCCTAGGCTTGTGTTTTTTAAGCCTATTTCCTAGCCAGTTCCAAACATTTCCTGAATGAGACTATCTTTCTATAAATGTCATCATCTCACACTTGCAGCATTTTTGCATTTCCTCTTTGATCTCTTAGTCCTTCCCTGCACCTCTTAGGGATCCCAAAGGCTTACATTCTTTCCCCATTACCAATTATTTAACTCTCTCAAGTAGTTATGGCAACACACACACACACACACACACACACACACACACACACACACAGAGCAAACATGCACCAGACCCACATAATCAGGTATGCACCAGAAAATAAGAGAATTTTTGTTGTACTCCACACCCTCCGTTGCTAACGTTTTAAAAAAGGAGAATAAACATTTCATTCATTTATTTGGCTTTATTCATTCATTTATTTATTCCTTAATTCAACCATTATTTATTAGGTATATGCTCAGTGCAGGGCATGTAAAGATGAATGAGGCTCAGATCCTACTTCTGAGAATGAGATCACAGATGATAGAACATTAAGATACAGATACATAAAATAACTACCAACAGTACAATCTCACTGTCTCACAGAAGGGCTATATAGAAAAATAGAGGAGTAGTTCTACCAATTGGACATATAAAAAATAGTGATTAATAGAGGCCCAGCTGAGCTGGAGTTCGGAGGGTTAATGTTCAGGCCATGCTGGATTCTAGCCTCATGCCTCACCCGGCTCCTCCCTTCTCCCCAACGCTTAGCCCTCCCTCCCTGCCTCCAACCCTCCCCCCATCTGCTACTCACAAAACATGGGTGTTAGTAATCTGCCTGCTCATCAGAGTGAGTCTCTGCTCTTACCTGACTTCCATGGAATGGGAGCAAGCCCCCCAGCAAATAAGGGTGCCCCAGAGAATTTGCCCTTTCTTCTTTGGCTGACTTCCAGCCCTCCCAGCGACCACAGAGACCCTCCCCAGCCACTTCAGGAAAACTGGATCTAGACCCAGTGGGGGCAGAGAAGTTCTTATAGCCTATACAGGGATTTGGCCCCAGCGCAGGTGAGGAGACGGTAGGTACAGTTCAATGCCAGGAAACTCTGGACACGTATCTGAAGGGGGCCAGTAGTTTTTGGCGGGTCCCTTCTAAACAGAACCAGCTCAGAGAGTGAGAGAACCATTTGACATCCATAGAGGCAGCATTGAGTAAGGCGAGAAACTAAAGTTCACTGACTTAATGTAACACGTACAGGTGGAAACAAACATACAAACAGTATCTCAGAGAAGGGACAAGATGAAAAGCCAGAGTTTCCCTTAACCACCCCTGAACTCAAACTCCAGTTCTACTTCTTTTTCTAAAGGGTTTTTCCTGATTTTCTGATGCCTTCCTCTATAATTGTAAATATTCTATTTCCACCTCATTTCTTGCTTCATTAACCTTAGCAGTATCTGCTGACTCCCTGCTATGAAAGATAAGAAATTTAGCTTATTTACGCTATCTCCTTTTGTTTTTGTCTCCTTTTGTCTCCTCCTCACAATTTTTAGTTATATTTTTAACTTTTCTCTTAGTTCCCTTTGTAACTTTAATACACCTAACCATCTATTTTTGGTTCCATAAACTTTAGGTAGTGTCCCTTGACATCCCACTATGTACAGTGAGTGCATTTTCACCCCTCTATTTCCCCTCACCTTGCTTGCCCGCTTCACCTCTCAATTCTCTCAGCTATACAATTGCTTTTACACGGTCATGGCTTAAAACATTTATATTCCTCCAGTGAAGCCTTCAGTGCCTTGCCAATGGTAGGATTTCCCAGTGTGGGCCCCCTTGGCATTTAGAAGAGGACAGTTCTGCCTTTGTGGGGGGCCATGCCTCACACCATTGGGGTTTTGACATCTGCCGTGACAGCAACAACCCAAATTATTTCCACACATTTCCAAATGGCCCCAGAGGTGCATGCAATTCTCAGATGAGAACTGTTGCTCTCTAAGCTGATTCTGAAAATGGAAATTAAGAGCCAGCCCCACCTGCAGTCCACGCCTGCCACCTCCGATCTGAGCTCTGCCCAAGAGGCAGAGTGATGATGAGGAAGCCTCCCGTGCAGTGACCCCCTGGCTTCCCGTTGCTCTGAGGGAAAAGGTTCTCATGCTCTGACACGATCCCCTCCCCAGCTTGGCCACTTCTCCTTGCATTCTAATCCCATTGCACTCAGTTCCTGGAACATGCTGCCCTCTCCTACTTTGAGCCCTTGCACACATCTCCTCTGCCTAGACTCTTGTTAATTCAGTCACGGCTTGAACGTCCCTTCCACAGAGACCCCTCCTCTGGCTCACTGCCCAGAATAGGTTAGGGTGCCCTGGGCCTCCTAGGCCTCTCCTGCGTCGTCTTGGAGACAGGATAGCACAGCGATTAGGGATAATGACACAGGAGTCTCTCTGGCTTCAAATCTCCACTCTACTACTGACATGTCTTTGCAATCTTAGTTTCTTTCCTTAATTGAGGTATAATTGACATATAACACTATATTAGTTTGAGATGTACAACATAATGATTTGGAATATGTATATACTGTGAAATGATCACCGCAATGTTTACTTAACATCTGTCACCTCACACAGTTACAAATTTTGTTTCTTGTGATTAGCACTTTTAAGATCTACTCCCTGAGCAACTTTCAAATACACAGTACAGTGTCGTTAACTATAATCACTATGCTGCATGTTTATAAGTTTACAGTTGAAGAAACTGAAGTTTCGAAAAGTTAAAATAGTCCTATTCTTGCTGTCGCATTGCCACTGTCCCTCAAATTCCAGACAAAATCCTTAACAGTTATACCTCAAAAATACATCTCGAATATGCCCACTTGTGTATCCCCAGCCACCTAAACTGCTTCGTATCTTTCTATCTGGTTTTTCTGCTTCCACCTTGCCCTCTCTATGCTCTCATGCAGCCACCAGAATCATCGTCTTGAAACAGAAATAGGATCAGGCCAGTCTCCGGCATGAAACTGTTCTATTGTCTTTAGAATAAAGCTCCATTCCCTCCTGTGGCTTATGAGGCCATGCACGATCTGGTCCCCGCCTCCTTCACCGACTTCATCTCCCTTCACTCTGCCCATGATCACATAGTCACACAGTCCCCATCATCACACCGGCCTTCTCTCTGTCCCCTGAGTCCCAAGGCCTTTCCTTCACCAGGGCCATTGCACTTGCAGTCCCCTCTGCCTGTGATGCCCTGCCCCCATCTATCCTACGTCAAGCCCGGTTCCCATTCTATTGTCCCAGTCAAATGTGTCCTCTTAGAAAGGAACTTCCCTGACCACCCAGTCTGTAACTGCTTTTCCCATCCCCAAGTTATTCCCTATGATATTTCCTAGTTTATTTTGGGCATAGCATTTACCCCAATCTGAAATTTTCTCATTTGTTTGTCTACTTGTTCACTGTCCATTTCTCTTTTCCCATAAAAATATAACAATGAAAAAGGAATAAGTAAAAGAATGAAAGAGTGGACTTTCTAAGGCTGGTAAGTGGCAGAGCTGGGGTTTGAACCGCGGTCTATAGACTGTCTGAAGCCTGCCCTTTGCCGCAGGTATCTTTGGGTGCTCAAGGTCTCCATCCAGTCTTGGGGAAAGCCTGTTCTTGTGCAGCTGGAAAAAGTGAGGCTCCCAACGTGCCTTGGGGCATAGGCACTGTCTGTTATTTTATTTAATTCTCACAGCATTCCCATAAGGGAGGAAAAGTATCTCCTTTTAGTGCTCTTGGCATTGTAGAATACCGTTAGACTAACCTAAGGTCATGTTCTACTAGCAATGAATGCCTAAACTCAGAGCTCACTGAATGTGCGTCACTGTTGTGGGGAAGACCCTTCCCTGTCTCTGCTTAGCGTCCCCGCCACGCCATTCCTAAAGCCGGTCAGGTGTGAGTGGTCAAGGCCCAACTCAACGAGAGTAAATGGCTGCCTTTCCACACCTGTTCCCTGGCTGGGAGCCTTGTATTTGAATCTTGGCTACACCTGGCCTAACCCTAATCCCGGTGTGAGTTTTCACTGGTGGAGATGTTTGGTAGATATGTTTGAGTATCTGTGCTGCACAAAATAATAACAATAATCTCTTCCCTTCACATTGCTTCTTAGTATAGCCTGCTTTCATGATCATTATTTTCACCTCTCGGTGAGTTGTCATGTGAGATCAGAGCTGGGTGGAGTGACGGGCAGCCTGGACAGAACTGTAAAGTCAAAACTTTCGGCCTCTTTCCCTCTCCTGCCTCAATCCTAATCCCTCTGCACACTATCACCTGTGCCTTCCCGGGTACCTCCCACTCTGGATGTTTCTTTACCTTTATTTCCGTATTAGTTCTTACCCAGACCATTTTAAGGACAATGGGCTGATTCGATTACCAAGTCCCTGCTATCTCCCCTATACAGTCTAATATTTGATGGAAACTATAATATATATTTCTACTTAAGGAATGATAGCAATGGTAAGAATTTCCCTGAGACCATTCTAACAAAATAGCCATATGGATGGCTGTGTAATGTCACAGCTGCCAACAGCAACAGGAATTTTTATTGAACACTTTCCATATGCCAGACACTATGCTAAGCACTCGACACGCATTACTTCATTGGATGCCGCAGCACCCTAGGAAGGAAAGCTGTATAGCCCTATTTAACAGATGAAGAAAGCTTGTGCAGAAAATTAAGGACGTTGTTCAACAGCACACAGCTATTAAGAGGCAGAGCAGAGAGGTAAATACAAGTCTTATTCAATCCAGAGTCCATGCTTTTTATACCATACCTTTATGCCCCCCTCTGCCAGCCCTCTCCTGGCTAATGTGGAAAGTGTAGGATCAGATAAGAAGGGGAAGCCAGCCCTAACTCAAGACTTCAAAAAATTTCTAGGGCTTTATTATTAACTCTCTGTTGTTCTATTTTAGAAATCACTTTGGCTCCTAGGAGGGGTCAAAATTCAAGGTGGTTCAGCACAGACAAAGGAGATCTGTGGGGTAGAGGGAAGTGCAGCATAATGCTTTAGAGACTTGGCTGTGGGCTCTCTGGCGCTTACGCCTTTATAATTGGGGCTAGTTATGTGAATATTGCTGAGCCTTGCTTTTCTTCATATGCAAAATGAGTGTATTAGTAGTGCGTGCCTCATAGGATTATGGTGCATCATGTAAAACCCTTAGCATGGTACCTGGCACGTAGTTGGCATTAATGTAGCTGGAGAGAGAAAGCAAGAGCAAGAGAGAGAAAAGAGAGAATGACAAAGAGACTAAAGAAATTTTTCCTAGGTCCTGATCCTTATAAGGTTTCATAGGTGACATCTCTTCAGTACCTGGGTAATTCTGTACCTGAACTTTTGCTGTGAAGTACTCTTTAAATTAAAATCAGGTCCGAGTTAAATCTTTATTTTAATAGTACTAGACTACTGCACTTACACAATCATGAGCTGCCGACAAAATATTTGTTAACGTTTTAGAAACATTTTGTAAGGGCATGAATCATGAAATGGTTTTCTTGATCTGTTTTTCCTCAGCATGTTACTAAATAGAGAGCAGGTAATCAAGAGTTACCTTGAGACTTTCACACACTAGAGATGGTAATGCGGAGAGGGAACAATTCACTCCAAAGTGCTTTTCTTGAAAGCTAAATGTCAGGAGACACTAAAGAGTCGCTGTCAGAAAGTCTGTAATGATGAAGCACAAACATTAGCCTTTTTATCTTTTTTTTTTTTTGGATGGCTTGATGTTCTTTTAATGTATGAAAAAAATGTTTGAGCCTAGTGTAAACATGCTTTTGGTCCCTGAATTTTTTTTTAACATCTTTATTGGAGGATAATTGCTTTACAATGGTGTGTTTAGTTTCTGCTTTATAACAAAGTGCATCAGTTATACGTATACATATGTCCCCATATCTCTTACGTTCAAATCCTTGGGCTGACATTACGCTTGGTCACTATAGCACCTATATCAGGTCCTGCAATATCTTTTGACTTGAAGCAAGTTTTCCCTGTAACAAAGACCATTAAGTGGTCTGTTAATTAGAGGCACTGGGAGGAACTCGATATCATGTTCATTAAATATTTCTTTTGGAAAAAGTGTTAAATGGCCCATAAATGAGAGCATGACCAGGCATTCTCTTTCATCTGGGTCTGGCTTAATGATCAGCTCAGCAGTCATTAAAGTCTGCATGGTAAACCCTTCTAAGTCTGCGTCTTTATTCTGTTGTAAGATTAAAGAACAAACTTCAAAAGTCATTTATGGAGATGGAGAAAACCCCCATCTGGCCAGTCTGAAAAAAATATAAATACATTTTTTTTGACCAGGCAAGAACCTTATGTCAGCACTTCTCAGAGTATGTCCCGTGGAGTACGAATCCCTTGAGTTATTCCATTGAAAAGGGGTTCTGTGGTCAAAGGAGTTGGGGAAGTTTTGTATGCTAGATCTCTACTTCCACGTACACACATGAAGATTCACCCTGCACAGTAACATGTTAGAAACTCTGGTAAGTTCTACATTAAGGAATCCTGTTCAACCTTGTGTAAGGTGGCAGTTTCCTCAGAGTATTTGACATAGAACCCTTGTGTTGTGCATCATACTACTATCATAGCATTATGTATTGTATGGAAATTATCTACTTACCTGCCTACCTACATTAGCTTACATCATACTGTAAGCTTCTGGAGAACAGAGATCCATATCTTATTTATTTTTTATTTCTTATGTGAACACAATTTCTGGAACAGAGTGGGTACTCAATAAATAGCTGGAGGGCTTCCCTGGTGGCGCAGTGGTTGAGAGTCGGCCTGCCGATGCAGGGGACACGGGTTCGTGCCCCGGTCCGGGAGGATCCCGCATGCCACCGAGCGGCTGGGCCCGTGAGCCATGGCCGCTGGGCCTGCGCGTCTGGAGCCTGTGCTCCGCAACGGGAGAGGCCACGACAGTGAGAGGCCCGCGTACCAATAAATAAATAAATAAATACACAAACAAATAAATAAATAGCTGGAAAGAGAACTGAACTCTCAATGAATATGTGTTGATGGCAAAGGAAGAACAACGTAAATACATCAAAGGAAGAAGGAAGATGAACTGCTTCTGCCTTTGAGTCATATAAACCATAATCTCTTATAACCTAGCACCTGTGCAATTGGTCCTGCAAGGAATTTGAATGTGAACACTTAAAAGCAGGAACATCCTGCTGGAGTGGATATAAGGACGCACATAAACACATATATGCCAAGTCTGGTTTGGGGCTTTTTATGATGATATTTATTAAAACCAAAAGTTGTAACTCTTTTCTTTGGAACAACTTACATCACACCATTTCCCTATTCCCAAAGACTGATATGAGGTTTTCCCAGCTCTCTTGATTTTCCTGATCCCTTTCCTGTCCCCCAACACAGCTTCTCCAGCCTCCATTCTGTGCTGTGGTCCATGGAGCACCCACTTCCACATCATAGTCTCCCCACCCACAGGTCCTTCTGGCTTCTCCTACCTTGGTCCTCTTAACCCCTGGGAACCCTCAGCAGCTATTTTCATCTTCTTTTCCCTAAGCTTCTCAGCACAGCTGGAGAAAATGAGATTAATCGCCATTGTCCCCTCCAGGCTGCTGGGATCCATGCTGCTGGGAAAGCCTTTTATTCAGATCATCTCTCACTGGCTTCCACTCTCGTTCCCCACCCCAGATATTCAGATCCATTTTCACTCGCAAGTTTCCAACTCCATCCTACCTGCCTCATTCTTAGGATGTGACCTCATGGGTTCAACTCCCAAAAGAATGAAGGCATTGAACACAAGCCCCTTCAATTCTGTTCCTCTCTGAATCCTCACTTGCCTCTCTTTGAATCTGACAGTTGGTTTCTCAGTCAAAACCAACTGGTCATCTATACGTTTGATTTCGTCGTCCTGCCTCCTCTGGGACCTTATTTCATAAATTGTTCCCTCTCTCATAAATTTTCAATTTCCATTAGTCATTTGCATGCTGCCAACATATGTTGGTCATACAAATGAACAGCAAACCTTCCTTTCACCTTTTTACCCATTTAAGTTGCCACCCTATCCCATTCCTTTAGTCTTCAAACTCCCTGGAACACGTGTCTTCAATTACTGTCTAGGAACCAGTGCAGTTTCTCATTCTTCAAATCCTTGCCTTCCTCCCCCACTGCTCCCTCAAGGGTTTGTCAACAGCAGATATTTCCCATTGATCTTGCTGCAGGAATCATCATACCTGAGAAAACCCTACCCTTCTCTCAAAGTCCATCTCAAGAGACCCTTCCTCTTCGAATCTTGTATAAGTCATTAATTTGTGTTTTGTTGGGATGAGATTGTATAATAAAAGATCCTAGGTCAGGGCTAGGAAGACTTGGCTTCCTTGACTTCCTTGACTCTGGCATGAAATGGCACAAATCAGAATGTCATGTCACCTCTCCATGAAATAAAAACATGTTTTAAGATGTCCACTAAGTCTCTTCTAATTCTTATTATATTTTTAGACATCTTAATGTCAGGAACTGTCTTTTAATATTGTGCAGCACAGTCCTTGTGGATAGCTTTCTCTATTTCTTTATTTCCTCTCGCAATAATCTTCTCGTTTTAGCAAAAAGTGAATGAAATTTGTCTGTGATTTGGATTTCTGCTTTTCACTTTGCCCTTTAATAATGAAAATGAAACTAGATGTAAAGTATCTAGGGTTCTAAAATTTTTAAAGACAACACTTAGCAGTTCGCTTGGATAGAAGAGCAGGTCTAGTAAGTTTCTGGAGAGATTTTATAAATAGGTGGCTATTTAATAACAAGACACTCTGCTATAAAGGGACTAAGGAATCAGAAAACCAATGTGTAGATAAGATACATGAGAAAAGATTAATTTCCTATCACATTTCATGATGTCTGAGAACATTGGGAAGTGGCTGCTCCAGGATATTAATGTTCCAGCATAATTAAAGCAGGGCAGCTGAGTGCAAAGCAGAAATTGCAAGATCATTAATTTCTGACACAATAATCAACACATTATAGAACAGATTAGGGTGGTTCCATACACAGAGCCAGGAAAATTATACTGTCAAGTGGAATATGTTTTAATGTGAAATTGGATAGAGGAGCTAAGTATGGAAAAGGAGCCTACTGCTGAGTTTTTCCAAGCAAAACTCAGTGTCAGCTGTCAGTCCAGGAATTACAAATTACTTTAAATACGCATAAGGCAGAGGTGAGATACTCTGATTTTCCTTCTCTTTCATTTCCTTTCAGATATTTGTTGTTGGGTTTCTGTGTTTCATGTCAATTTATAGGGAAATGACTGGAAAGACTGATTAGCACAACTGGTAGTTGCTAACACACAGCTTACATGAGTGTGGTGTTTATGTCAGTGCATTTTTTCATGACTTTCCCAAGGAATTAATTTCATAGAATATGGCTGAATTACCACGTTTGTCCTCCCAGCACCATGGAGATATCTGGGACATTCTTTCCCCATAGTCTTATTAGTAAGCTTAATTAAGCAAAAATGTATTCCAAAGATTGTTTATAAACCTAAAAACACTACCTCCCTCCACACTTCCAGATTCCTAATCTTGTATTTCACAGTCTCACGATGGCTGCCTTTATAGGGAATCTTTTCCCGGGTTTTTTTGGATGAGGCAACACTGACTAATTTGCACTTTGAGATTTTCTGGGGAATCCTCTGGTTTCCTGAGCTCATAGACCAGGTAAGTATTTGCTGGACACTCTAGGTATAAGCTCAATTCACTTACTTGGAAATCGACAATTCACATATTAGTAAAGACTCACTACTTTCTCCCACAGAAGAATACCTTATTTCCTTTTGCATAGATATCCCCACCTTTTTCTCCCTCCCTTGTGTGGCTTTCTCTGGGTATTCTGTGCTCTGTCTTTGCAGTACCTACATCTAGTAGAAGTCTCTCCAGGTGGTCAACAAGCTACCTCCCTTTGCATCTCCCACCACACCCTGAAGGGTCATGAGCTCCTATTTTCTCTTCAACATTGGCTTACATGTGAACATAGGCAATGCTCAAAGATGCATTACTATTTGTGGCCTGCCTATTTCATCTCAGTCTCTGAACCAAGACATTTAGTTCTCCCTTAGTTTCTTTCTCCAAATAACATTGCCTAGTAAACATATCTGAAAGGCAAATGTCAAGCAAGAAAAAAATTTGCAACATATATGACAAACTCCTAATACATTTAAGCTTTAAATTTAATATATCAATAAGCAAAACATGAACTTAGAAGTAGGAAGGTGGGCAATGAATATATACAGGCAAATCAGAAAAAAAGAAATATTACTGGAAAATAAATGCACAAACATGTCCAACTTCATTTATAATCAAAGAAATTTAAAAAGTAATAAAATAGCACATTTGTCTATCAAATGGATAAAGATATTTTTAAAACATAATACTCTGGAGTATGATATTTGTATTAATAGCTGCATTCATCTGCCTGTATTGTTCAGTTTATCAATTAAAAAATCTTTCACTTTAGGCCAAAAATATATAGATGTATATATAATATAGGAGTTATATATATACTTAAATTTCATTTATTAAATATTTATATATATATAATTACATATTTAAGTATATTATATATAAATCATTGCCCTGGAGAGGTGAGTATTCAAGAAAATAGGATTCTCATAAGCTCTAGCATGAAGGTAAATTGATATAATATTACTAGATGACAATTCAATTACCTGTATCAAAAAGAAAGACCCCAAACATGCATATCCTTTGACAAAGTAATTCTAAGTCTAGGAATTTATCATCAGGAAATAATCATGGTTATGCACAAAGGTTTATCTACCGATATTCATCACAGCAATATTTGTAATATTGCAAAATTGGAAACTGCCCAATTATCCATCAGTAGGGGTTGGTTAAATAAGTTGTAACACAGCTAAAAAGGGCTTAGCATTAAACAAGTTTTTAGCCACACCTCTGCCTCAAGTCAGGATCTCCACTTTGCCCTGGGAGTTAATGAAAATAAGACCCACACTGTCTGTCTGTCTCATACATGAGCAGAGTGAAGTCATTATTCCTGTTTGGTTATTAGCTAAGGTCACTGTCTTCTCCTGACCCAGAGAAATTCATCCAGAGCAGCGGTGAGCCCTTGAGAGTCAAGACAAAGACATAGATTCCGCCTTTTTTTGCAATTGATTGTGTTCTCCAAGTCTCCTGGTAGGACTGACGTTTTATATCTCCATCCACGTGTCACAATAGGACCGTATTATGATGTTCATCCTTGGGCATGACAATTAAATTGATGATTACATTACATTGCTCAGGGAAGTGTTTGACCAGGGGTCCTCCCTAAGGGAGGTGGGCCGGAGATAAACCGCATTGTATGTCCAGGAAGGCATTCACACCTATTTCCTTTAGTGACGATGAAAGGCTTATAGGAAAATTTTATATAATAATGTTCTCATTATTAGGGTGTGAAATTAGATCCTAAAACACTAAAAATGATACCATCTCACCTTTAGTTCTAATGTTCATTTTTTCAGAGGCTTTTCATGTTTATTTTCCATTTAGACCCTCAATACTAATTGTACAGGATTGTGCAGGATCTATGTCCCACAGAAAAAAGAGCATGAATTTTGGAGTCAGACAGACCTCACTCCCAAAACAAAGGAAAGGAAGTGAAAATGGGTGCAAATGAAGATAAGATTGAAGGTGTGGATGTGGGGAGTTGAGGGGATTCTTTCCTTTGGGCTAAATTTTCCGTGTGGAGCAGACTTAAGGTCATCTGCTAAGAGAAAGAAGGACATCAGTGAAATGAGGGAACACCTGCTGTGGAGAGGCAGGGTTACTGCCTGTGAGGAGAGGTTACAACACTCACCAGCCCTGAAATTCAGTCACGATCTATGTAAGATTCAGGTTCTGGTGCCAGGTGATGGAGAACTCTTTATAAACATACATAAGGCAAAATGACAGGAAGCTAGTTATAATATAAATACAGGTCAAAGACATATTTGTCCTCTGCTATTAACTGGGGAGTTTCAAGCCTTTCAGAATCATATTCTAAAATACCTAAAGCAGAAAGGAGAAAGTGAGCAGATTGGTATAATGAAATATATTCTATCAGATATTCGGAGTGTCATGTTTCATGGCCAGGTCTACAGCTAGCTGTTATATGACCTTGAGCTCATATCATAGGGTCTCTGGGCCTTTTCCTCATTCTAAAGAATATCTGATTCTGAGGTCTCCTCTGGAAACTCTTTTTCCTTTTCAGTGACCAAATGATTTGAAAATAATGCAGATATCTGAAATTAGTGAGTTGAGAGATCTGGGTATTTACCACACAAATAACAATGAAAAACTTTGCTGCTGATCTGCAAATCTACCACAGGGTGCCCTCTACCTTAAAATGGAAGGCTCTTACAAGCAGACAGACTCATGCTGGGTAAAGCTGTAAGCTGTTCAGTCTTTGTTGCTTGTGAAAGCCAGGAGCTGAATTAAATCAGATGGGTCTTTAAGAAAAGAAGAAACAAAACAGATGGATCTTTTAAGAAAAAAGTGTTGGTCAGCTAAAGACTTATTTAAAAACACATGGTCATTCTGCCTTTTGTGGGATCTGAAGACCAAATATAGTATCTGCAGGAGGCATGCTGTTACGGTTTAGCAACTATTTCCCCAAACATGGCTGGAATTCTAAAAATACTAAAGTCTTATACTCATTTTTCTAGATAAAGCTCCGCTCAGCCTGTCTTTAGGGATTTGTGAAAATTCCACCCTTTTAGCCAAGTGTCTAATGTCAGAATTTTTGTTTTGCTTTATGTTTTTTTTTAATTCTCTTAACAACTTATTGTCAAACAGTTAAATGAATACAGTTGTATTACATAGTATAGTATATCCTGCAATTGTGTCAAAAGCATCTTAATGAAGGGCTCTGGAATTCCACTGACTGGATTATAGTAATTTTGTGAGTAATTATTCCACCAGCTCTGCAGTCGCCATATCCAAATTTATCTGTGCAAATGATTCCAAAAGATTTCAAACCTCTTCAGAATAGAAGTTAAATTTAACCCAGAATCAAACCCTCTGGTAAATTGTTGAGGTCCACTGCTTATAACAAGAACCTAACTAGGTTTGTTTTCGAACATGGGTAATTTATGGTATTGTTGGCATAGGATTGAAATGTTTCTATGTGAAGATAGGAGGCCATTTCTGGAAACTATCATTCATATACTAATTATAGGCCCAACTGAGTCTCTTCAATTGGTAAAGTAGGTGGTGGATTAACCCAACAACCTGGCCGGCGATGTCTCTCTGGAAGGCCATGAAACTACTTTAAAAGTCAGTGAAAAACCAGTCAGTTCAGCCAGTGTTGAGCTCTTTAATACCAACGAAGTTTTCTTAACTACACAACAAAGGTTTGTGTTTCCCTGCAAAAGCTTTCATTTCTTCCCTCCCTCAGCAAAGTCCTATTCATTGTGTTGGGTACCACTTAAACTATGACACTTCATAAAGTTATAATCAGTAACCCTAATACTTTTTCTTTCCTCCGTGCTTTAATCAAGAACTTTTCTGGACTTTTACAGGTTTAGGGGCAGTCTAGCCCCTCTGAGTAACCCAGTCTTGTGGCTGCATTTCTGTACAGACTCTCTCTCCACCCCACTGTCCCCACCCCCTGGGAGGGAAAAACTTTAGGAGAGAATTAAAATTTGTATACTATGAGGAATGTTTTCTCAGTTACCCTTAGGATTTGCTCCCTGTCATTATGTTATTTTGAGGGAGTAGATCATTCTCTTTTGAAAGGGAGGCAAGTGAAAACAAAGAAGATACTCTATTGCCCTTTGACAATTTGCAGTTTTCTGAAGCAGGAAATTGGAAGAGTGAAGCCCTGATCATCCCCAGGATGATTATTCAGCTGGAGCGTCAGTCCATCTCCCTTGCTTTTTTTGCTCCTTTGCCTTTTCTTTCCAGGGCTTGAGGATATTTCATTGCTTCTTAGAACTACCACCTGGTGATGTGCAGAGGAAAAGAAAACTAATTCAATCTAGCCTGCTTTTAACATGTAAACAACTGTCCTGCTCTGACTGGGAAGAAGTAACAGGTTGAAATTGACAGAGAATCCAAAAAGGAGGTAACAGATCTGAAAGTTCCTCACATAGGGACTACACATAATAGAAATTTAGCAAGTGGGGTTTGATAATCCACATAGCAGTTTTCTACCACCCTTGACTGGTGGTTCTCAGCCAGAAAATATTTTGCCCTGGCCCCCCTCCGCAAAGGGACGTTTGGCAGTGTCTGGAGACATTTTTGATTGTTATAACTTGGGGGTGATATTGGTATCTAGTGAGTAGAGACCAGGAATGCTTAACATCCTGCAATGCACAGGGCAGTCCCCTACAACAAAGAATTATCTGGCCCCAAATGTCAATAGGGCTGAGATCAGAACACCCTGCTGTAGATAAATGAGCATGTGCAATGTCTAATTTTAATATGCTAAGAAGTAAGTTAAATCATGTTTTTGATCCTTACTTGACTATATTTAAAATTGTTTGCAAATATGTATTTATAGCTCTCTCCATTCACTGCCTACTAGTATTTCCAAAGTTAGTCTAGCTAAGTTTTCTCAACAATTAATACTCTCTATCGAAAAAATTTTAAAGTATCACTAGTCCCTAAGGACTGGAACCTTTAGTGCACTGAAACAAATTCATTTACACAAATGTAATTTGCCCGTAACTTTTAAGAGATTTGCGTAAAATCAAGAACACTGTCTAAAGGACAGCAATTTACTTTGTCCCTCTTCTTCCCTCTTAAATAGATATTAGTATATATTCAAGTTGCCTAAGATTTTTTTCCCAGTCTTTAGAGATATTCTGTTTACTTTGAAATACTGCCAAAAATAAAATAAACTCTGTTTTTAAAAAAAGATCTATAAATAAACAAGAGGTTAATCCCCTCAAGAATTTAGACTATGGGCAATTTCCTTCTTGTCACACTCTTAATGGGACCCAGGGACAGAGTTCTTAAGAACAGACCAAAATGTTTGGCTTTCTCTTCGCCTGTGTCAGCCAGGCCCAATCCTCCGCTTACCCAGTCACCAACTACCCTAAAATAACCTCTCCACCTCAAGAGGCCCTCAGAATGCAAGATGGCGGCACAAGAATAGGAGATGACATTATCAGCATTATTTATAGCAGGGTGGAAATCTAATGTGTTAGACCAAACAAGCTGATCTTGTCACATTTCTTTTGTGTGTTGGAATGCTGATAGGCAACTGCCAAACAGATCTGAGGTTTGAGGCCATAGTTTGAATCTAGTACACAGCTGACTGACTTTGTGGCTCTTCTATCAGAACAACATGTGGTCTGGCCAGTATTCTAAGTGCAGAAAGAGTTCTAAGATAGGAATAACCTAGTGGCCTGCTATTGTCCAGAACATCTTTAGCATTTCACTTAACCCACTGTGGCAGTTCACAGATTTGTTTGGAATGTCCAAAAGGAGCCAGGAAGCTCTACCCAGTGGAACTTTCTGCAATGAGGAAATGTTACATATCTGCCATAACCAGCTCACTTGATCACTGGCTCTATGTGGCTATTACGCACTTGAAATGTGATTAGTGTACCTAAGGAAATGAATTTTAAATTTTATTTAATTTTCATTTAAATAACCACACATCCTCATGGCTACTATAATAAACAGTGCCAATCTGAAAAGCAGTAACTCATTATTCCACATCTTCATTGTAGATATTTTGATTCCTTCTTCTTTTCTCTCAATTATAAATATAGCAAAATTAAAGAATGTTTAGAAAATGAAAGGAAATTCTATTCAATTCCCGTAATTTCATGAACCTGACAAAATTGTTATACATTTGGTAAATTTTCAAGGTTTTTTTCTATGTATTTTTAGATGAGTTCGATATCATTTATCTTATTTTATTTTGCTTTATTTTAATTTTATCTATTATAACCAGCTTTTTTTCACTTAACATTATGAGAGGCATATATTTCTCTACTACTAAATAATATTCACAAGCTATCAGAGTTAATGATTGCCTGTTTCTTAGATTGTAGCACCATGATTTGTGTATTTCCTCTGTTTTTGAAATCCTGGGTTCTTTCATTTGTTTGCTTCCTTGCTTGCTTGGTTTTATGGTCATTATAAAACAATGCTGTAGTAAGCATGTGAAAGCATGTTTACATTTCTCCTCTTTAAGATATGTTTACCTGCCAAATGTTTGAGTCTTATTTAGGTAATAATTTATATGGTGAATCATTTCACTATCACAGAATCGTTTTGAAAAAGTACTTTTTCACTATTCATGTCAAAAACAGACTTTTAAGAAGCGAAAGGAAAAGAAAGCCAAGTTTTTTCTAGCTGCAGCACTATTAATTCAGTAAATTACAAGACAGATTACTATTCCTTTCCATAGAACAGGAAGAACTGCTGATAAAATGTAACTGTACTCAGGGCTGATGCCATAGACCTCTGCTTTGCAAATGGGGAACAAGTAGAATTCTACAAGTAGAATATTTTACATAGTCAGATCATCTCTAGAATTTATAAAGATAAGAAAATTAATGGAAGTTAAATTAAAAAACCCAAAACGCCCCTTTTATTTTGCTCCTTGTAAATACATATAGTTATATATTATTACATCTCCAAACTATCCTTTTTATAATTTAAAGTAATATGAATACAGTCCAAGTAAACTTTCACACATCTTACGATTAGGAGTTATTCTGAAGATATTGGCCTAAGACACTTTATATTTTGCACAGTGATAAACTGTCATGAGATTTTTCAATTTCTTTTTAAATGAATTCTATATTCTGGTGGCTCTGATCATCAAAGAGCAGTTAGATCCTATTGATAACACAGATAAATTGAAGACGTAGCATACTGTATATTAGAACCTAAAAAAAATCAAATGTTCTCATTCATAATTTGGGTTGCACGTTCTGTAATATCTCTTTGTCTTTTTTGAATTAAGATTTGTATTTGAGGGATTGACCATGGACTGAATAACCTTGTGCTCATTAAACATTAGGTTATACCTGTGAAGCAGCTTTGTAAACTGCAAAGTACAGTGAAAATCTAGTATAAATGTTTTGAAAAGTGCTCTTTGCTCATCCTATACATGAAAAGGAGACTTTTAAATTGGCTTAATGGAAAGAAATCCAAGACTTTTCTCTCTCTCTTTGGCACAATGAATTTAATAATTTATAGTAGAGATTTATTTTTCCTTCACATACAACAGTAAATATGTTTGGCCTGATAAAATAACTGCATTTAGGGCTTTTATTAGTGATAACACTCAAGGACATAGATCTTTACTTTGGAAATGGAACTTGGGTCTCCAGATAACAAATCACTGGGACTTTGTTCACTCTATGAATGAAGCACATTGCCAGAAAGTCACTTCCAAAAAATCAATAGTGTGTTTACACTGGAAATGTTTGTAAAAAAGCTTGGACTGCCATCCACCCTGTATGCACCTTGTGGATTATCTGGGGAAAATGTTCAAAAGTTGACTGGTTTTCCTCTGCCACCTAGTTAACTTCTTGCTTTCCTCTACCAGTGTTTTAAAGAATGCAAACTAAGTTCAGCATTAGTGTACACAACATATCATTGTGAGCTTGATTCTGCTGAAAAAAATAAGAGAACTGGTCCCAGGGTCATATATAAATGGTTAACCATTACTCATGCCGCTGTGATCTGTGGTTCACAGACAATGAAGAGGTGCCTGTAGTTTGCTTCTGCACATCTGTTATGTCAAGTACATCCCAGGTCGTAAGAGTTTCCAATTTTCAGTTAACAGAACTCACAGTTTTACTTTTCTGAATTGCAGGTGGTTTTCATGAGCCTGTGCAAAAGTTTTTGGGACTGTGGACTTGTAGCCCTGGATGACATTACAATAGAATTGGGAAGCTGCTGGTCTCCAGGTAAGACGGCGGTCATTTCAGCTTTCTTTTGTCTCCCTGGCCGATTCATGGCATGTCCTGTTTCTCTAAGAACATACCACGTACATTTAATCTGTGCTAGTCTGTCCTTTGCTTTTCTTGTCAGAAGTGCCTCTCTCATTTAGAAATGATGCCTTGAATGCAATGTGTGACTTTGTACATATTACTTGACCCCTGTATCTTCATCTATAAGAGAGGTGGTAATACCTATCTGAAAAGTGGGGATAATACACGTAAATTCCCTAGTGTAGGACGTGGCACAAAACAGTGCTTTAAAAACAAATACCTTCTATTATAATTCTTTTTGTTATTATTATTGTTGTTGCCTCATACGCATGCAGATTTTCAAGAAATATTGATGAAATTGTTATTATACATAGACCACGCTAAACATATCATTTCTAAATGATAATAAATAAATATTTTCCAAGTGAATTAAATGACAGTGGAACAATGGAGCAAGCATTGATGATAGTGACAAATATTGTGGCTGTGTGTTGGACACTATGTCTAATGAGAAAATGGTGCATACCTCAACCCAAATCATTGGTTTCTGTGTACTAATTACCACTGCATCCTAAGTCTCAGGGTATCCATTTCTTTAACAAACAGGCAAATTGTGGTGTCAATTTGGCACCAGAGAATAATCTCCATGTTTATTTAATTAAAAGATAATTTGTTTGTAGTCGATTTGTGTGACACTGCAAGAACAACATAAAACAAGATAAAAATCTCTACACTCAAGACGTAGAAAAGGGAATGAGGCTTGTAGTGTATATAAAATAAAATGAAGTAAAATAATTATCATGCAAGAGATGGAAAAGATAAGCTATTTATTAGAGAATCTAGATGTAGGGAGGTACAACCAAAGAAGTCCCCAGGAAGTTGAGAGGTGACACCACTCTAATAATAATCATTATTACAGTTATTGAAGATGGCACCCAAAGACATAAACATTTGTTTTTGGAAATGGAAAATAAGCCTCCAGGTAGCAAAACACCAAGTTCTAATATATATTTAGCTAATATTTATTGAGAACTTCATGTTCTAAATATTTTACATACATCATCTTATTTAATCCTCACAACCCCGAGGTGGATACCACTAATATTCCCACATTACAAATAAGAATGTTGAGGCACAGAAAAATTCAGTAACCTGCTCCACACATATTAAGCTATGTCTCCAAAATCACATTTAATTCTTTCACATTCTCCCCCTCCTCCAAAGCAGCTATAGAGTTGCTCTGAGGATTCCCTTCGCTCATTCTGGATTTCTGAAGAAAGCTCCTGCATGCCATTTTATTATTTTTATGTTTCCATAAAGGCAACATACCTCTAATTTTCAGAGCTTTATAAGCTCATTCACACAAATAAATTCACAAGTCAGAGAAAGTTTCTTTCTCAAAGTATTCCCATACTTTTGGATCTAGATTTCTGATTGTTCTCTGCCTCTCTGGCAGAACCTAGGGTGGAGTCCAGCCTCTAGCTGGAGGCACCAACGTGGCTTAGGTGGGCTTCTGGTGCGGGAGCTGCCTCTTCATGTGGGGCATGTGGCCAGACGACACCCATACGTGCAGCACATGCTTCCAGTGAGCCTTGGAATACATATTCATTGAAAGAGCCTCAGCAATTGCAGCACCTGCTGTTTCCTTGCAGAGAAGCTTCCAACTCCACCTGGAGAGTGTACTTTCGAACAAGATGAATGTGCATTTACTCAGGAGAGAAGGAACCGGAGCAGTTGGCACAGGAGGAGGGGAGAAACTCCTACCTCCTACACAGGACCAAAGGGAGATCATACTACTGGGGTAGGTGAGTTATGCCACATGGTGCTGTTTCCTAAGGAAACCAGAAATAGCATTCTAGGGGTCATTTACTGCATTTTGAAATGGGAAAAATGATGTGTCTAGAATGAGCTGCACGTGGGATGCTACACATGTGGGGTAGGTAATTCAGTATGTGCATTTAAAATCTTTCTGTTTATTACATTGCTTATATATCTTGCTGCAAAAAGGATTTAAAGAGCTTACAAAGATATGCACACAAAGATAATTTAATTAGAGGTAGGTTTAAACATAAAAGAGAGATGGACAAAAATGAAAAAAAAAAATATGATGATGTAAACTTAAGCCCAGGACTCAGACCTAGTATAGAAATATGCTGGCAGACAGGGGAGGAGATATATCAGTTTGAGTCCTCACTTTCTAGAAACTGAAAAAGATGGAAAACTCATCTGTAAAACATGATTTACAGTGTTCTTAGGATAGAAACAGTTGAAGCAGTCCATCAATGGGTGGAGGCAATAAGGAGGTGCATTTTCTGTAGAAAATGTATGAACTACAGTAAACTAGGCTAAAAGTTGATCTACTTCTTGTTATCACCATGTGTCAGCAATTGTAAACAATGTCAGTGATAAAAATACTCCCTAAAGAATAGACCTTTCTCACTGATCCTCTCAATTTTACTTGGTATACCAGTTGGATAACAGCACATCATTTGGCCCAGAAAAAAAGAACTATCCCTGATACTAAGATTATAGAGATATTTCCTGAAGGGTCCTTACAGAGAGTTGCACAGTGCTGTTTCTTATGGTCTACCTCAAGATAAGTCTAGGGAATAACACCACACAGCAACCTATAGCATAACCTATTTGTTGAATTGGCTTAATTTGGTAGGGTGCAATCAGGAACAGCTTTGTTTTTTCTTTCCAACACTCTCTTCAAACATACCCTAGAGAATTCTCCCTTCCTCACCCCTTGGCAGATCCCATAGCTTCTCAGTCTGGTTGAGGTATAGGGGCCGCCACACATTCAGGTATGTTAAAAAGTCCAATTCAAATTAAAATTTCAGTTTCTCATTCAAGCAAATCATCTATCTCCCTCAGCATGGGCCTGATTCATAGTTTGGAGATGATAAAAGGGAAAACTCTCTGTGCTTTAACTGTGTTTAACTTCCTCCTCTGCCCCTCATCTTCATGGTCATTTAGCCAGGGTGAGTGGAGGAGGGATTAAAAGAAAATAACTTTTAAAATGTTTGGTGCTATTTCAAATTCTTTCTTGGATATTGAATACCTTCTGTTATGACAGGTATCTAAATACTGGCTCTTTGGAGACAGTATCTAAATACTGCCCCTTTTGCATCTTACCATTTTTGGCACTGTACTCTCTGGCTGATCTCCTATGGCTACCCCCTCTTCCCCTAGCGCTTGCACTACAGAGGTACAACTCACACAGATTTTCTGCGTACGTTCCTCCTGGCAGTTTTGACTTGGGTCCTTCTGAGAGCCTTTGGTTCCAGCCACCTTCCCAGTGAGTATCCATGTGACCTCGGATCCTAAATGCACCTTTGCCTGACTAAGAAGAAGATGTGCAGCTTGGCCCTCCCACTGACCTCTCTTTCCCTCCTGTTGCTTCGGAGAGTCTGGGACAGTGTTGCTTTAGTTAGGGATGCTGTTGAAGAGATTCAGCCTTGGTTCGACCAGGTTCCAGCCCTGAGTAGAAAATTCTAAGAGAACTCTAAGAGTGTGTGAGACTATATCTGGAAAGACAAGGAAGTTAAAAAAGATGACAAAAAAGACTTGTATATGTTAGGGCTATTTTGATTGGGAACAGTTTGTTACCCTTTGTAACAGAAAGAAAGGCCATTCCAGGGCCGACTTCAGGCATAGCTTGATGTAGGGGATAAAACTATGTCACTGCGATCAGTCTCTCTCTCCATCTCTCTGCTCTGGTTTTTCAGAGTTGGCTCCAATCTCAGACAGGCTCTCCTCTCATGGTAGCAAGAAGCTACCGCAGCTGCAGCCTCATGGCCTTTCAACACTGAATCTAGTGAAAAGAGATAACTCAAACCAACAAACAAAAAATGAGTCTCATTAGCTCTGATTGGCAGTGTATTGAGGGCAGAGTACTATCAAATTCCTGTTTGAATCCCCACAGGGCTTACTATTGTAGCTTATACACTACAGAGGCTCAAAAATGTCCATGGAGTGAATAAATGAACCTACAAGCCTTCACTGATGTATATAAGAATAACTAACCATTTAGTTAGCAAGACCCCTAGAAAATGTGATAATGGGGAGAAACTAAATTACAAGAGGAGTAGAGAAAGATCAAGAATAAATCAGCTTTAGTTCAAGTCCATTGTAGTCACGATGTTGTCTGTATGTATGTTTTTCTGGGGGAGAGAGTCGATAGCTTTTCTTCCATTTCTCAGGAACACCAAGAAGGCTAGCAACAACAGATTTGAGAGGAGGGCCATGCTGTGGTGGACTACCACAGGGGAATCCTCTGGGTAACAGGCCATGCCATGTCTTAGACACGGAAGAGAGGACAAAAAAAAAGTAGTGAGCAGTGGAGAGAGGGAGTCTCTGAAAAGGGCAAGGAGGGTCACCAGACCTGGTTATAACAGACCCATGAACTATGGTATCAAGGCTCCCCACTCACTAGGTATGAGACCTTGAGAAAGTTACTTAAAATCTCTAAGTCTCAGTGATGTCATCTAGAAAATGAGAATAATTATAGCTACTTATCTGTTTGCTTACTTCAAAGGATGGTTGAGTTTGAACTTGTTTAACTTGTAGATGACATTCTACCTCCTCCCCATACACAAAATCTATGAAAGTCTTACAAAAGCGCATGCAGTAGAAATTCCATTACTCATCATTTTGCTCCTTTATTTACGTTGTTCCTGGTTTAAGGGCCCATGTTAGTAAACTTGGTGTGCCTTTGTTTAAAGAAAATGATATGATTGTGTTTGCATTGTCTCTTTGAAAACTTTGAAGAATGTTTCAGCTGGCTGGGGTGAAACTTCATAACAAAAATTGCAATGCAAAAACTTCTTAGTGTGTTCAATACTTATTCCAAGAAAATAATTGACACAGTGTACAATACAGAGAATTCTGTTTTTGTATTTTTTTTTCCCAGTAAATTGCTTCTAGGATTTGCCTTCTTCTCCATCCTTCATTTCACCTGTTTCAATGCAAACTTCCTAAAGGTTCTCAAGGCACCTTTCAATTTTCTAACCATATAAAATTTTTTACAGATTGTATCTTTTTATTCCTATGTACAACAATGCAGAGGGGTAGGAAATTTTGCTTTGTGGTACCCAGGGTACCTACAGATATAGCACTGGAGTTTTATGTCTTGGTTTTGTTCTTTAAGTTACTTTAACAGTTATTCTACTGGGGAAATAATAATATCTAGTGATCATTTATGGAGCGTTTACCACACGCAGGCACTGTGCTGGGACCTTTATATCCTGTCTTAGTCAGTTTGAGATGCTATAACAAAAATACCATAGACTGAGAGGCTTAAATAACAACATTTATTTCTCACAGTTCTGAAGGCTGAGAGGTTCAAAATCAAGGTGCTGGCAGATTCGGAGTCTGGTGAGGGCACACCTCCTGGTTCATGGACAGCAGTCTTCTTGCTGTGTCCTCACATGGCAGAAGAGGCAAGGGAGCTCTCTGAGGACTCTTATAAGGGCACTAATCCCATCTATGAGAGCTTGGCCCTCCTGACCTAATCACCTCCCAAAGATCCTACCTCCAATTACCATCATATTGGGGATTAGGATCTCAACATATAAATTTCAATAAATAAACATTCAGTTGATAACACATCCTTACCACAACTTGTGAAGTATGTGAAAGTGCCCATTTTTCATATGAGAAAACTGAAGTTTGGAGAAGTGCCTTTCCAGGGCCACACAGCAATAAGTGGTAGAGTAGGGACTGAATCTCAGGAATGTTGGGCTCTAATGTCCATGTTCTTTCCACACTGCCTCACCACCAGAGTTTCCCAGCCTACATGATAGTAAGAGACCACACATGACCTGGAACAGTTGTGACAGCTTATACGTGAAAAGCACAATCCTTCACTTAGCAGCGTAATCTCACCCCTATTACCCTTCACACCAAAGAGGGGTGTCTGCTCTTGGAAAGGATATATCCAAACTGATGGTAGTTTTAGACATCCACTGAAATGTATCCAGCAGAAAGTATCTAAATTTTTTCTGACCTGTTTCTAGTGTCATTGTACAAATATTGTCAGTTTAACTCCAGGACTGCAGCCCACACACCCACTGTGTATCCTAAACCTTCAAAGGGTGGCTTCCCCTTTTCCTGGCCTCTAATGGCCTAATGTGGGCTGATATATTGTCTCTCAGATCACAGTATGACAAGGATCACCCATTCAAAAATTAAAGCATAAGCAATTAAAGGCCCTTTTAAATCAATTGTTTATTTGTTAAAACCACCAGTGTTATAAGCTACATGTGCATAATGTAAGATGAAACATCTTAGAACTGGGGGCAACCATAAATGTTATTTAGTGTAGGGTCTCTATGATCTTGATTTATTCCATATTTTCTGAGGACCCACTATGCATTAGGCACCACATAATTGCCGCAGAATTACAGTAAGTAAGGTAATAACAGTTAAGTTCTAGAGATGATGGAACCACACAGAGAGGAACAGTTAGCTCTCCTTGGGAGCGTCTTAAAGAATGAGTGGGAATTCATCAAGAAGAACATCAGGGAGTAGGGAAGCATTTCAGGATGAGGGAATGACAGGTGCAAAGCATGGAGCCATTAAGCAGTATGGCAGCTTCAGGGAACTGCAAGTGATTCTACCTGGCTGCCATGTAGGATACTGTCAGCCAGAATTCCCAAGATAGTGAAGTCTGAGATACAGGCTTGTATGCAGGTAGTACATTTGGAGATGTGATCCCAAGGAGTACAAGTGTGGGGCAAAGGTATCAAAGCAGGGAAAG
>NW_006770293.1:499912-542322 GCF_000442215.2 Lipotes vexillifer
CCACTGCTATGACCATCTGGCTGCTTGATCTGGTGGGAACAGCTGAGAAACCATGTTGAAGTATGTCTCAGAGCCATCACCCAGGGGAAGAAAGGGAGAAGCCTTTGTCCATAGGTTCCCTTCCTGCACTGGCCAGGGATAAGTGTCCATTCAGCATTGGCTACTCTCTCTTCCCTTATTTCTAGGTTACATTTGCATGGGTGCTGAGTGATTCTGCCGAGGGCCAAGCCCAAAATGACTGCACAAAACTTAGCATCAAATACAGGAAGTAACAGGCAGTTGGCATGGGCCCAAGACAAGGCATCTATCAGGTGCATCTGAGTGAAACTGTTTAAAGACTGTAGAATTAGTTGTAGTAATGGTGACTAGAATAAGAGACCAGTGAGACAGAAAATCTGTGGTAGTGAACAGAAGCATCTCATATGGGCACATCTAGGAGAGTGGTGGGAGATGACAGTGGGCAGTCAGATGAGAACCAGATCACCAAGAGCCTCGTCTACATGCTAAGGAATTTGTATATTCACTCTTTGTAGAAAAAGCATTCATTGAAAGGCTTTAAATGGACCATTTTAGTGGTCCCAAAGCAAAATGATGGGGCTTCCCTGGTGGCGCAGTGGTTGAGAGTCCGCCTGCCGATGCAGGGGACGCGGGTTCGTGCCCTGGTCCGGGAGGATCCCGCATGCCGTGGAGCGGCTGGGCCCATGAGCCATGGCCGCTGAGCCTGCGCGTCCGGAGCCTGTGCTCCACAAGGGGAGAGGCCACAACAGTGAGAGGCCCGCGTACCGCAAAAAAAAAAAAAAGCAAAATGATGAAGCTTTACTTGATAGTTTTCCCAATAGACATCATAGTAGGCACCACTTTCTTAGCCATCCTGCTTAGGGGCTTTACATCTAGCACTATCCTCAACATCTGTCTAAGTGATCACAAAGGTCTGGGAAAATGAGAAGCTGTTCCATCTCAGAAAAGGCTTGAAAGCCTTCTCTAGTGGCTCTCTCATAAAGATGAGGGTAGACAGAGGCAAATTGGGGATGAGAGCCAGGCTTCAAACACAGTTCTCTTGATTCTGCCTTCATCTCAGGTGATACGTAAGGTGAGGTCTTGGGCACTTATATTCAGATCAGCTTGAAAAGATACAGGCCAATACCATGAATGAATGACTTTTGTTGAATGTTGTACAGTACGAAAGAGTATCAGCTTCATAAATCAGAGGCCAGGTGTCAAAAACATTATAAGGAAAAGGATTATCACATCTAACTCCTTTATTAGGATTAGAATTCGTTCTATATCAGGTAGCTTTTAGTGTATAGCAAACACCCCAAAGCTTAGTGGCTTAAGATAATAACCACTTATTTCACTCACTATTCTGCAAGGTGGCAATTTGATCTGGGCTGAGCTGGGCAGTTCAGTTCTTGGTTGGGCTCATTCATGCACCTGAAGCCATCTGCCAGGTTAGTGAGGAGCTGGCTAGTTTAGGGGGGCCTCAACTGGGATAACTTGTTCTGCTAGGTCAGATTCCAAGAGTGAGGAAATGGACTCTATCTCTTGATGGGAGGAGCTACTGGATATAGGGAAGGAATAATTATGGCTATTTTTGCAAACTATCTACCATAGATTATATCAACCTTCAAAATGGTCCCTCCTGAACGTGTTATTATTGTGGATTCTTGTAAAGTCACTTGCATTGATGGTGGAAGTGCTAAATTTAGCAAGTAAAAGTATGTGACACCCAGTTAAATGTGAATTTATTTAGTAGAAGTGAATAATATTTAGTAGAAGTATATCCAGATTTTGGACATAGTTTTGAGTGCAAGTCATGGAAACAAAGAACATTAAAACCAGAAAGGACCTTAGAAAACACATGGCCCACAGGTTGCAAATTCAGATGCAGTCATGTGTTAGGAAACCATGTCTTTAGCAGGAGGGCTGTTATGTAACAGAGTGCGGTGGGGACTGTGGTTTGCTGATGTATGTGCATCATCTAAAGGTACTCAAAATCAAGTTTTAAGAAATTATTGTGATACCTAGATAAGTATCTGCAACCAAGTTTAGCTCAGATGCTCCCAGGTTTTACCTCCTAACTGAGGTTATTTGATTCAACAAACTGACATAGTTAATTAAAGGGGGGTCTAGGACTGGAACCAGACGATCATGACACCCAGTTCTGCACTCTCTTCCTACACTGAGATGCTTTTCCTTTAGCCTTACTTTGACAACTACTCAGTATTAGTTTAGAACTTGGGTTGTAATCCAGGACCCCTAAATACCCATCCAGGGATCTCCTAGATACTGCTAGAAAAGTACATTGCTCTTCATTTTTTTAAAGTAAAATACTTACTGAAGTATAACATGTACAAAGAAAAGTGCTGCAAATTTCCCTCTAAATGCAGTTTTAGCTGTAACCCACATGTTTTAATAAGTTGTGTTTTCCCTCTCATTCAGTTCAAAGTATTTTCTCATTTCCATTTTGCTTTTTTCTTTTATGCATAGGTTATTTATAAGTGTATTGCTTAATTCCTAAATATTTGGGAATTTTCTAGTTACTGTTTTTAACTTGTTTCTAGATAATCCGACTATGCTCAGAGAACATACCCTTAATGATTTCAATCCTTTGCAATTTGTTGAAATGCCCAAAAAAGAGTCAATTTAGGTAAATGTTCTATGTGTGTTAGAAAATAATGTACATTTTGTTGTTGTTGTATGAAGTGGTCTGTATATGTTGACTGAATCAAGCTTGTAATCCTGTTCCTATTTTCTATATTTTTACTGATTTTTATCTGTTCAGTTGAGAGGTGTATTAGTTTCCTATTATGATTGTGTATTTCTCCTTTCAGTTCTATCAATTCTCACTTGTATATATTTTGAACCTATGTTATTAGGCATATAGAAATTGTATTTTTTAAATCCCAGAAGATATGACTGATTTGGTTGCTTCTATATTTATTCACCTATTTCTCCATTCCATTAGTATTCATTCCTTCCTGCATTTCCATGTTTCTCTCTTGAATTTTTTTTTTTTTTTTTAGGAAATATTTCTCTTCTGCCAGAAGTATTTTCTTCTGCATCTAGTGTTTTGTTTGGTTTGGGTTTGGGTTTGGGGTTGTGTGTGTGTGTGTGTGTGTGTGTGTGTGTGTGTGTGTGTAAGTCCACTGCTAATGAATTCTCTCAGTTTTTGTTTGTCTGAGAATGTCTTTATTTTTCCTTTACATTTGAAGGATGTTTTTGCTGAGAATAGAATTCAAAGTTGACAATCATTTTTTAACTCAAACCTTTAAAGATGTCATTCAGTTGTCTTCTGGCTTCCATCATTTCTGTTGAGTCAGTTTTCAGTCATATAGTTGTTCCTTTGAAAGGGTACTTTTATTCTCTGGATGCTTTTAATATTTTCTCCTCATGTTTTGTTTCCAGCATTTTAAAATGATTTGCATGTGTGTAGTCTTCTTTGTAGTTATTCTGTTTGGGGTTCATTAAACTTCCTTAATCTTTAGGTTGAGTTTTCAAAAATGCTTGACCTTTATCTTGTCAAATATTGCTTCTTCCCCACTTTATCTCCTCTCTTCCTGAGATTCCAATTACATGTACATTAAAAGATCTCACCATGTATTATATATCCTTTATGCTCTTTTACAAAGATTTTCTTTCTTTTTGTTCTCCATTCTTCAGTTTGGATATTTTCTATTGACGTATTTTTTTTTTAGTTTGCAAGTCTTTTTTGCTATGTCCAGTATGCTGTTAAATTCAATGATTGATTACTTAATTTTAGTAATTCTATTTTTCAGTTACAAAATTTCCATTTTTTTTACTATTAGCTTTATTAAGATAGAATACACACACTATACAATTCACTCTTTTAAAGTATACAATTCTGTGGTGCTTAGCATATTCACAAAGTTGTGCAACCATCACCACTATCTAATTCCAGAACATCATTATCACCTCAGAAAGGAACCTTGTATACATTAGCACTCACTCCCATTCCCTCCCCAACTCTTGCCACCCCCATCCCTAGATAATTACTAATCTACTTTCTGTCCCTATGTATTTGCCTATTCTGGATCTTTAATATAAATGCAATTATACAACATGTAGTTTTTTGATTGGCTTCTTTCACTTAGCGTAATGTTTTCAAGGTTCATCCTAGTAGCATGAATCAGCACTTCGTTTGGTTTTATTGTGATTATATTCCAATGCATGGAAGTACCACATTTTGTTTATCCATTATTTAGCTGATGAACATTTTGTTTATTTCTACTTTTTGGCTATTATAAATAATGATGCTACAGTATTTGCGTACAGGATTTTGTGTGAATATAAGTTTTCATTTCTTTTGGTTGTGTTGGGTCATATGGTAACTTTATATTTAAACATTGAGGAATTGCCAGACTATTTTGCAAAGTGACTGCAGAACTTTACATTTCCACAAGCAGTGTGTGAAGGTTTCTCCTTCACACATATTTCTCCATATACTTATCATACTTGTCGGTTTCTGGTTTTGATTATACCCATCTTAATGGATATGAGGTGGTAGCTCATTGTTTAATGTCTGTTTTGTCAAATATTACTATAGCCACTCCATTTCTATTTTAGGCACTGTGAGTGACATATCTTTTTCCAACCTTTCACTTTCAACTTATTTGTGTCTTTTTTTTTTTTTTTTTTTTTTTTTTTTTTTTGCGGTACATGGGCCTCTCACTGTTGTGGCCTCTCCCGTTGTGGAGCACAGGCTCCAGACACGCAGGCTCAGCAGCCATGGCTCACAGGCCCAGCTGCTCTGTGGCATGTGGGATCCTCCCAGACTGGGGCCCGAACCCATGTCCCCTGCATCGGCAGGCGGACTCTCAACAACTGCGCCACCAGGGAAGCCCCTTATTTGTGTCTTTGAATCTGATGTGTGTCTCTTGGAGGTAGGATATAATTGAATCTTTTGAAATCCATTTTACCCGTCTCTACTTTTTGATTAGAGTGTTTAGTACATTTACATTTAATGTGATTACTAATAAGGTAGAATTTATGTTTGCTTTTTTCCTATTTGTTTTCTGTATTGTATGTATTACAGGGTTTTTTTTTTTGTTCCTTTATTCCTCTATTACTGCCCTCTTTTGTGTTTAATAGATATTTTCTAAGATAACATTTTAATCTCCTTATTGTTTGTTTTACTATATATTTTAAAAGTTATTTTCTTAGTATTGCCCTAAAGATTAACATTAACATCTTAAGACAATCTAGTTTATATTTAATATTGACTTAATTTTTTCATGGTATACAAAACCTCCTCCTTCCTTTGTACTATGATTGTCATGTACATGATATCTTTTAATTATAAGCCCATAGACATGATTTTTAAATTATTGCCTTATGCAGTTGTCTTTTAAATCAGATATTTTAAAAAGAGAAACAAAAATACATTTATTCTGTCTTCTATATATACCTATATAGTTACCTTTATCAGTGCTCTTTCTTTCTTCATGTGGATTGAGTTATTGTCTACTGTCCTTTCATTTCAGCTTGAAGGATTCCCTTTAGTAGCTAGTGATGAATTCAGTATTTGTTTGTCTGGGAATGTCTTAAATTCTCCTTTGCTTTTAAAGGATACTCTTTCTTGATATAGAATTCTTGGTTTTCTTTCAACACTTTTGAATTATGTCATCTCACTGCTTTCTGGTCTCATGTTTTCTGAGGAGAAGTCATATGTTAATCTTATTGAGGATCCCTTGTACATGATGAGTTACTTGAGTCACTTTTCTCTTGCTTTCAAAGTTTTCTTTGTCTTTGTCTTTCAGCAGTTAACTGTGATTTTTCTAGGTGCATGTCTCCTTGAGTTTATCCACTTAGAGTTGTTTGACCTTCTTGCATGTGTAGATTAATATTTTTCATCAGGTTTGGAATATTTTTGGCCATTATATTTTTTAAATGTTCTTTTTGCCCCTTCCTCTCTTTCCTTCCTTCTGAGACTCCCATTGTGCATATGGTAATACACTTGATGCTGTCCCACCAACCTGTGAAGCTCTGTTCATTTTTCTTCATTCCTTTTCCTTTGTTCCTCAGATTGGATAATCTCAGTTTACCTGTCTTCGAGTTTACTGCTTCTTTCATCTGCTAGTTCCAATCTGTTGTTGAGCCTCTCTTGTGAATGTTTCATTTCAGTTATTGTGCTTTTCAAACCCGTAATTCCTAGTTGGTTTTTTGTAAATTCTCTTTTTAATGATACTCTCTATTTGGTGAGACATCACTCCCGTACTTTCTTTTAATTCTTCAGGCAGAGTTTCTTTTAATTCCTTGCACATATGTATAATAGCTGACTTAAAGTCTTTGTCTAGTAAGTTCAATTATAGGCTTCCTTAGAGACAGTTTCTTTTGACAGCTTTTTATCTTGTGTATGAGCCACAGTTTCCTGTTGCTTTGTGTGTCTCATAATTTTTGTTAAAAACTGGTTATTTTTTTTTTTTTTTTTTTTTTTTTTTCTTGCGTTATGCGGGCCTCGCACTGTCGTGGCCTCTCCCTTTTGCGGAGCACAGGCTCCGGACGCGCAGGCCCAGCGGCCATGGCCCACGGGCCCAGCCGCTCCGCGGCATGCGGGATCCTCCCGAAACGGGGCACGAACCCGCGTCTCCTGCATCGGCAGGCGGACTCTCAAGCACTGCGCCACCAGGGAAGCCCTGGTTATTTTTAATACTACAGTGTGACAGCTTCCCCTCCTCCCAACATTTTGTTGTTGTTATTGCTGTTGTTCCTGCTACTTGTTTGTTTAGTGAATTTCCTGAACTAATTATATAGTCTGTATTCTTTGTTGTGTGTGGCCACTGAAAAATATGCTCAGCCTAACCATCAACTAACGACTGAAGAGAGATTTTTCTTAAATGACTTGAACCGGTACATCTCCCAGCCCTTGCAAAGGTGCTCTGTGTTTGTATTGGGGCATGGTTTCAATGCTCAAGTAGACAATTTACATCTCTGCTAGCCTTCACTTTTTTCTTGTTCAGAGACTCAAAGTCAGCCAGGTTAGGACCTTCTCAGTTCTCTCCTGGGTATGTGTATATCTCTGCACATGTGCATTGTTTTCTAGATTGACAAGAATATTTTGGAGTTTTGCAAAGCCCCCCACAGACATATCATTCCCTAATTTTTTCCCGAAAATTTTTTTGTCAGCCTTTTTTTAGCTTCCATTGTTAATAGCACCTTAGGCAATTGCAATGTTAAACAATTGTTTGATTGTTCTTGGCAAATGCCCGTGAGATAAGGCTGTTCATACAGAATAAGGTTTACCTCAGTCACGTTAAATAAAGACAAGGTGTGGGAATGAAACTTGCCAAGCAGGTCAAGTAATGAGTTTTCTGTATATATGTATGTATGTGTGAATATTTATATAGTATATAGATATATAGATATGGCACTGGAATGCTGTTCAGGCATAAAAAAGAATGAAATCTTGTCATTTGCAACAACATGGGTGGACCTTGATTGCATTTTGCAAAGTGAAATAAGTTAGAGAAAGAGAGACAAATGCCATATGTGCTCACTTATATGTGGAATCTAAAAACAAAACAAAACACCAAATTCATAGATATATAGATAGATTGATGTTTGCCAGAGGTAGGGTGTGGGGGGTGGGTGAAATGGGTGAAGTGGTCAAAAGGTACCAACTTCCAGCTATAAAATAAAGTCATGGGTATGTAATGTACAGTATGGTGACTATAGTTAGTAACACTGTATTGCATGTTTGAAAGCTGTTAAGAGAATAGGTCTTAAAAGTCCTCATCACAAAACACACATACACAATTTGTAACTGTGTGTGGTGATGGATGTTAACTAGACTTGCTGGAGTGATCATTTTTAAATATATACAAATATTGAATCATTATGTTGTACACCTGAAACTAATATAATGTTTATTGACAATTGTATCTCAATTTTAAAAAAAGGAAAAAAAGAATTTGGGTAGTCTTAGTCTTGGGAAGGCAGAGGAGAGGAAGGGTATTGCTTTGCTAAATGTGGATAACTTTAAATGTTTTGTCTTATCTTTTCAATCGATCCTCTATTGTTGAGGCCAGTAAGGAAATGTAAAACCTCAAAATGAAATTTTAAACAGCGTTTCCAATGGAGTAAAAAAGACTTCATTGCATAGTCACGACTTAGCTCGCCATTTCCTTGGAGGGAGGACTACCGGCTGTTCTATTTCTGAAGAGGAGAGAGTGGAAGGTACACAGCAGAGTCCAGAAGAAATTCCATCCTGGCGGATGAGAGACTCCCTCTTGCGAGAGCACCGGAATCACAACGAACTGCTGAACAATCATCGTCAGGGAGACACTGGAACTCACCAGAAAAGATACCCCACATCCAAAGACAAAGGAGAAGCAGCAATGAGACGGTAGAAGGGGTGCAATCACAATGAAATCAAATCCCATAACCACTGAGGGGGTGATTCACAAACTGGAGAATACTTATACCACAGAAGTCCACCCACTGGAGTGAAGGTTCTGAGCCCCACTGTCACGCTTCCCAGCCTGGGGGACCAGCAACGGAAGGAGGAATTCCTAGACAACCAGACTTTGAAGGCTAGAGGAATTTGATTGCAGGAATTTGGCAGGACTGAGAAAAACAGAGACTCCACTCTTGGAGGGCACACACAAAGTAGTGTTCGTATCAGGACCCAAAGGAAGGAGCAGTGAACCCATAGGAGACTGAACCACACCTACCTGCTAGTGTTAGAGGGCCTCCTGCAGAGGTGGGAGGCAGCTGTGGATCACCACGGGGACAAGGACACTGGCAGCAGAAGTTCTGGGAAGTACTCCTTGGTGGGAGCCCTCCCAGAGTCCACCATTAGCCCCACCAAAGAGCCGGGTAGGCTCCAGTGATGGGTTGCCTCAGGCCAAACAACCAACAGGAAGGCAACCCAGCCCCACCCATCATCCGACAAGCGGATTAAAGTTTTACAGAGCTCTGCCCACTGGAGCAACACCCAGCTCTACCCACCACCAGTCCCTCCCATCAGGAAGCTTGCACAAGCCTCTTAGATAGCCTCATCCACCAGAGGGCAAAAAGCAGAAGCAAGAAGAACTACAATTCTGCATCCTGTGGAACAAAAACCACATTCACAGAAAAATAGACAAAATGAAAAGGCAGAGGACTACGCACGAGATGAAGGAACAAGATAAAATCCCAGAAAAACAACTAAATGAAGTGGAGATAGGCAACCTTCCAGAAAAAGAATTCAGAATAATGATAGTGAAGATGATCCAGGACCTCGGAAAAAGGATGGAGGCAAGATCGAGAAGATGCAAGAAATGTTTAACAAAGACCCAGAAGAATTAAAGAACAAAAAACAGAGATGAACAGTACAATAACTGAAATGAAAAAAACACTAGAAGGAATCAATAGCAGAATAACTGAGGCAGAAGAATGGATAAGTGACCTGGAAGACAGAATGGTGGAATTCACTGCTGCAGAACAGAATAAAGAAAAAAGAATGAAAAGAAATGAAGACAGCCTCAGAGACCTCTGGGACAACATTAAATACAACAACATTTGCATTATAGGGGTCCCAGAAGGAGGAGAGAGAAAGGACCCGAGAAAATATTTGAAGAGATTATAATCGAAAACTTCCCTAACATGGAAAGGAAATAGCCACCAAGTCCAAGAAGCACAGAGTCCAGGCAGTATAAACCCAAGGAGAAACATGCCGAGACACATAGTAAGCAAATTGACAAAAATTAAAGACAAAGAAAAATTATTGAAAGCAACAAGGGAAAAATGACAAATAACATACAAGGGAACTCCCATAAGGTTAACAGCTGATTTCTCAGCAGAAACTCTACAAGCCAGAAGGGAGTTGGACAATATATTTAAAGTGATGAAAGAACCTACAACCGAGATTACTCTACCTGGCAAGGATCTCATTCAGATTCAAGGGAGAAATCAAAAGCTTTACAGACAAGCAAAAGCTAAGAGAATTCAGCACCACCAAACCAGCTCTACAACAAATGCTAACAGAACTTCTCTAAGTAGGAAACACAAGGGAAAAAAAGGACCTACAAAAAGAAACACATAACAATTAAGAAAATGGTAATAGGAAAATACATATCCATAATTACCTTAAATGTGGATGGATTAAATGCTCCAACCAAAAGACACAGGCTTGCTGAATGGATACAAAAATTAGACCCATATATATGCTGTCTACAGGAGACCCACTTCAGACCTAGGGACACATACAGATTGAAAGTGAGGGGATGGAAAAAATATTCCATGCAAATGAAAATCAAAAGAAAGCTGGAGTAGCAAGACTCATATCAGACAAAATAGACTTTTTAAAGAATGTTACCAGAGACAAGGAAGGATACTACATAATGATCAAGGGATCAATCCAAGAATAAAGATATAACAATTTATAAATATGTATGCACTCAACATAGGAGCAACTCAATACATAAGGCGAATGCTAACAGCTATGAAAGAGGAAATTGACAGTAACACAATAATAGGAACTTTAACACCTCACTTACACCAAGGGGCAGATCATCCAGACAGAAAATTAATAAGGAAACACAAGCTTTAAATGACACAAAAGACCAGATATAGATAATTGATATTTATAGGACATTCCATCCAAAAACAGCAGATTACACTTTCTTCTCAAGTGCACATGGAACATTCTCCAGGACAGATCACATCTTGGGTCACAAATCAAGCCACAGTAAATTTAAGAAAATTAAAATCATAGCAAGCATCTTTTCCAACCACAACGCTATGAGATTAGAAATCAATTACAGGGGGAAAAAATGTAAAAAACACAAAGATATGGAGGCTAAACAATACATTACTAAATAACCAAGAGATCACTGAAGAAATCAAAGAGGAAATCAAAAAGTACCTAGAAACAAATGACAATGAAAACATGATGATCCAAAACCTATGGGATGCAGCAAAAGCAGTTCTAAGAGGGAAGTTTATAGCAATACAATCCTACCTCAAGAAACAAGAAAAATCTCAAATAAACAATCTAACCTTACACCTAAAGGAACTGCAGAAATAAGTATAAACAAAACCCAAAGTCAGTAGAAGGAAAGAAATCATAAACATCAGAGCAGAAATAAATGAAATAGAAACAAAGAAAACAATGGCAAAGATCAATAAAACTAAAAGCTGGTTCTTTGAGAAGATAAACAAAATTGATAAACCTTAGCCAGACTCATCAAGAAAAAGAGGGAGAGGACTCAAATCAATAAAATTAGAAATGAAAAAGGAGAAGTTAAAATGGACACTGCAGAAATACAAAGCATCATGAAAGATTACTACAGGCAACTCTATGCCAATAAAATGGACAACCTGGAAGAAATGGACAAATTCTTAGAAAGGTATAAGGAAGAAATACCTTTTCCAAGGTATCTGGAAGACTGAACCAGGAAGAAATAGAAAATAGGAACAGACCAATCACAAGTAATGAGATTGAAACTGTGATTAAAAATCTTCCAACAAACAAAAGTCCAGGACCAGATGGCTTCACAGGAAAATTGTATCAAACATTTAGAGAAGAGTTAACACCCATCCTTCTCAAACTCTTCCAAAAAATTGTAGAGGAAGGAACACTCCCAAACTCTTTCTATGAGGCCACCGTCACCCTGATACCAAAACCAGATAGAGATACTACAAAAAGGAAAATTACAGACCAGTATCACTGATGAATATAGGTGCAAAAATCCTCAACAAAATACTAGCAAACAGAATCCAACAACACATTAAAAGGATCATACAACATCATCAAGTGGGATTTATCCCAGGGATGCAAGGATTCTTCAATATATGCAAATCAATCAATGTGATACACCATATTAACAAATTAAGTAATAAAACCATATGATCATCTCAATAGATGCAGTGAAAGATTTTGACAATACTCAACACCGATTTATGATAAAAACTCTCCAGAAAGTGTGCATCAAGGGAAACTACCTCAACATAATAAAGGCCATATACCACAAGCCCAAAGCAAACGTCATTCTCAGTGGTGAAAAACTGAAAACGTTTCCTCTACGATCAGGAACAAGTAAAGGATGTCCACTCTTGCCACTCTTATTCAACATAGTTTTGGAAGTCCTAGCCATGACAATCAGAGAAGAAAAAGAAATAAAAGGAATCCAAATTGGAAAAGAAGAAGTAAAGCTGTCACTGTTTGCAGATGACATGATGCTATACATAGAGAATCCTAAAGATGCCATCAGAAAACTACTAGAGCTGATCAGTGAATTTGGTAAAGTTGCAGGATACAAAATTAATGCACAGAAATCTCTCTCATTCCTATACGCTAACAACGAAAGATCAGAAAGAGAAATTAAGGAAACAATCCCATTCACCATTGCAACAAAAAGAATAAAATACCTAGGAATACACCTACCTAAGGAGGTAAAAGACCTATACTCAGAAAACTATAAGACACTGATGAAAGAAATCAAAGACACAAACAGATGGAGAGGTATACCATGTTTTTGGATTGGAAGAATCAATATTGTGAAAATGACTATACTACCCAAAGCATTTTTTGGACTACAGATTCAATGCAATCTCTATCAAATTACCAGTGGCATTTTTTACATAACTAGAACAAAAAATCTTAAAATTTGTATGGAGACACAAAAGACCCCGAATAGCCAAAGCAGTTTTGAGGGAAAAAAACGGAGCTGGAGGAATCAGACTCCCTGACTTCAGATTATACTACAAAGCTACAGTAATCAAGACAACATGGTACGGGCACAAAAACAGAAATATAGATCAATAGAACAGGATAGAAAGCCCAGAGATAAACCCACACACCTATGGTCAACTAATCTATGACAAAGGAGGCAAGGATATACAATGGAGAAAAGACAGTCTCTTCAATAAGTGGTGCTGGGATAACTGGACAGCGACATATAAAAGAATGAAATAAGAACACTCCCTAACACCATACACAAAAATGAACTCCAAATGGATTAAAGACCTAAATGTAAGATCGGACACTATAAAACTCTTAGAGGAAAACATAGGAAGAACACTCTTTGACATAAACCACAGCAAGATATTTTTTGACCCACCTCCTAGAGTAATGGATAAACAAACAAAAATAAACAAATGGGACCTAATGAAACTTAAAAGCTTTTGTACAGCAAAGAAAACTATAAACAAAATGAAGACAACCCTCAGAATGGGAGAAAATATTTGCAAATGAATCAACAGACAAAGGATTAATCTCCCCAATATATAAACAGTTCATGCAGCTCAATATTAAAATAACAAACAACCCAATCCAAAAATGGGCAGAAGACCTAAATAGACATCTCTCCAAAGAAGACATACAGATGGCCAAGAAGCACATGAAAGACTGCTCAACATCACTAATTATTAGATAAATGCAAATCAAAACTCCAATGAGGTATCACCTCACACTGGTCAGAATGACCATCATCAGAAAATCTACAAACAATAAATGCTGGAGAGGGTGTGGTGAAAAGGGAACCCTCCTGCACTGCTGGTGGGAATGTAAATTGATACAGCCACTATGGAGAACAGTATGGAGGTTCCTTAGAAAACTACAAATAGAATTACCATATGATCCAGCAATCCCACTACTGGGCATATACCCAGAGAAAACCATAATTCAAAAAGACACATGCACCCCAATGTTCATTGCAGCACTATTTACAATAGCCAGGTCATGGAAGCAATCTAAATTCCCATCGACAGATGAATGGATAAAGAAGATGTGATACATATATACAGTGGAATATTACTCAACCATAAAAAGGAGCAAAACTGGGTCATTTGTAGAGACGTGGATGAACATAGAGACTGTCATACAGAGTGAAGTAAGTCAGAAAGAGAAAAACAAATATTGTTTATTAATGCATATATGTGGAACCTAAAAAAATGGTACAGATGAACCGGTTTGGAGGGCAGAAATAGAGACACAGATGTTGAGAACAAACATATGGACACCAAAGGGAGAAAGTGGCGGGGCGGGGGATGAATTGGGAGATTGGGATTGACATGTATACACTAATATGTATAAAGTAGTTAACTAATAAGAATGTGCTGTATAAGAAATAAATAAATAAAATAGTTTGGCACATGCCTCAAGGGAAGATTGCTCGCTCTGCTGTGTGTATCATTTCTCACAAAACTTGATCCTCAATCCCCAGCTGCTTTTGCAGCCCTGAACTCCAGTTTTTATCATCCCACAGTGAGAACTGTTGGTTTCTCTGCCTCTTAGCTGCCCTCTGCTTAACTTCTAAACTGAATAGGCAAATGCCCCAGTGGGGAAAGCAGCTTGAAGAATGTTGAGTTCACTTCACTGACCTTCCCTTGTCTCAGGGATCTTGGCCCCTCAAGTTCTTGCTGCTTGGGAAGCTCTCTGACAACTTCAAAACAGATGTTTTCTAAAAACAATTTATCCATTTTTAAAATAATTTTTCTCAGCAGAAGTGTAGGTCAGCTACAAGTTACTCAACATATCCACAAGGGGATGTCCCTGGTGTTTCATTTTTTTTTTTTTTTTTTTTTTGCCGTATGTGGGCCTCTCACTGTTGTGGCCTCTCCCATTGTGGAGCACAGGCTCCGGACGAGCAGGCTCAACGGCCATGGCTCACGGGCCCAGCCGCTCCACGGCATGTGGGATCCTCCCAGACCGGGGCACGAACCCGTATCCCCTGCATCGGCAGGCGGACTCTCAACCACTGCGCCACCAGGGAAGCCCCTGGTGTTTCATTTTTTAGCATCATATATTTAGGAGCATGATTGTTATACTCAAAATTTGAAGACATTTGCTGTTTTCTTCTGCACTACAAACCAACACATCATAATGTTTTTGAATGAGCTCTATGCGTCTCTGGTCTCTTTCAACTGTATTCTTTTGTTGATATTTCCTGGCTGTTCTACCCAAGATCTTGCTGTATCTGATATTATGTTATTGCACGGTGTTCTGTCTTTGGCAAGGAGTAGTAGAAGCAGAATATTAAAATTTACATTTATACTGCCTTTGGCTATGCACTGTCTGAGAGACTATTCTACTTTTTTCCCTTTATAACTCTCAATCTTGAGTAATAAATATTGGGGACAACTATCATAGTAAAAAAAATACTGCAAATGCCTTTTAAATTTAATTATGGTAGAAACCACTTAACAATTACCTATTTTTTATTTTTTCATTTTATTTTATTTATTTTTGGCTGTGTTGGGTCTTCGTTGCCGCATGCAGGTTTTCTCTAATTGCGGTGAGCGGGGGCTCCTCTTCTTTGCACTGTGCAGGCTTCTCACTGCGGTGGCTTCTCTTGTTGCGGAGCATGGGCTCTAGGTGCATGGGCTCCAGTAGTTGCAGCACGCAAGCTCAGTAGTTGTGGCTTGTGGGCTCTGGAGCACAGGCTCAGTAGTTGTGGCACACGGGCTTAGTTGCTCCACGGCATGTGGGATCTTCCCGGACCAGGGCTCAAACCCATGTCCCCTGCATTGGCAGGAGGATTCTTAACCACTGAGCCACCAGGGAAGTCCACCTCCTATTTTTTTAAAGAAGTGACTTACATAGTAAATGTAGTTACTGTTGCTTAGGTGAATGTCACTAGAATTTCTCTTCAACAGGGATATGGTCTGAAGTAATAAGAAAATGTAATTGGCTTAGTAACAGTTCATAGATTTATAGGATGCTGGAGGTAGATAAGATTTTATAGATCAGTTAAGACAACGTACACATTTTAAATATTAAAGCACTGAAACTCATTCAATGTAATTTTTATTATTGTCTGCTTGGATCCTGGGAGAGCAATAGCAAACCTGCCTGTGATTAGATGTACAATTTAAACAATAATGAAATTACATCCAAAAAGGTCTTCTATTGCCTGCATTGTTGAGTTTTTGCTATTTTTACATTTAGTCCTAACAATCTTTTCTATGTCTCTTTTTTCAAATACAGGCAGTAAAATAATGGCAGGGTACAAAATTGGCTGAATTTCTTATTCTATACTTCAATAAAGTGACAGGCTCAAATGCTGGACCAGCAACAGTATCTTTCTCTTTGATGACTGGAGGGTATTTGTTAGGTGTTAGTGACAGCAGAATCTTTTTTGAATGCAATGCATTCTGGGACTTTCAGAGGATATACCTGTACTCATATACTGCATTCTGCCTTTTTACTTCCCATCCTTAAAGCCTGTCAATTTACACTTGGAAGAACATGTACAAGAGAAAATAGAAAGAGGAGAGGCATACAAAGCTATTTTACAGACAACTACATTAGATGGTCAGTAAATATAGGTTCATTAAATAAAAAAAGGAAGTTCAGAAAGGCTACGATATAGTTTATTGTGTGTCTATCAGAATCAATACATCATCCTACATAGCAATTCCAAGGGAGCCGTAGTTCCTGACTCACTAACTGCTGATGCAGTTTCCCGTTCTAGGGCGTAGCATGGTGTATGTGGTCTAGTGGAAAGACCAATGGGTACACAGTGAGCTGACTCTTCCACTTGCTACCTGCATAACCTGGAAAATGGTCACATAACTTCTCTGAGCCTCAGTTTCCTCATGTGTAAAATAAATATAACAGTGGATGCCCTGCTAATCTCTTAGGGCTGCTGTGATGATTAACTGAGGTTATATTTCTGAAAGGCTTGATACTATATAAGCTCCACTGAAGTGAACGGTATTACTATTTTTATAATGAGTGACTAGTTTACAAAATCTGATGCTCACCTCTGGGATACTTTCTTGGACTTGGTGTTTTGTGTCACTTGTGCTTTTATAAATAGAAAATCATGGACTATGCTTACAAATGAAATGACTTAGTAGAAACCAGAAGGTTTGGTAGACCTTAAACCAATGTTTTCCAGAGTACCACTGGGTAATTTAAGGGGTAAGTGGATGAATATTTTTGATAGTAATATTTATGTATAAGAAAAACATACAATCAGTACAGCAAAACCATTATTTCACAGATGTATAGCTTGTTTTCTGTTTTCATGCTAACATGCAGTTTCCTATTTGAATAAATGGATTTAAGTAGCAAAATTGGAATCTATTTAAAGAAAAATATTAAATGAATAACAGTGCAGGTAGTATGTGGATAAGTAAATATATATATCATGATGGTAGTATTTGTGTGACTAAAGTTGGGGAAACATTTTCAATATTTAAGTCAGTCATCTCATAGAATATGTCATTCTACTGGAACAACAACAAAGACAAAAAAAATTCTAGCTCCACCATTCGGTTCCTTATTTAATAAAATAATAAAGGCACTTGTGACAGATAAATCTTGACTTGCATTGAGCTAGGATGGACTCTGGTGGATTTGTCTATCCATTTCTTGTCACCATCTACTTGAGTAGCTCTATCCTGGCAGAATCAGAAAGTTCCCTGACACTAATGCTATTTCTTCACAAGATAACGAAGACAAGTCTTAACAAAGTTCCAAGGGTTTTATTGGCTATTGAAATTTTATTAACATTTATATGATGCCATACTGTCAGAATTCTTTTTTTTGCGTTACGTGGGCGTCTCACTGTTGTGGGCTCTCCCGTTGCGGAGCACAGGCTCCGGACGCGCAGGCTCAGCGGCCATGGCTCACGGGCCCAGCTGCTCTGCGGCACATGGGATCTTCCTGGACCGGGGCACAAACCCGTGTCCCCTGCATCGGCAGGCGGACTCTCAACCACTGCGCCACCAGGGAAGCCCCAGAATTCTTTTTAAACAATTGTTTTAGTTGCCCTGGAGTTTACATGGATTTTTGTGGCCAAAAGATAGTAGAATAAATAAAGGAACAGATAGCTATCCAGTTTAGTGAGAAAATGCCTTCAACTGTAGCATTTCCTAGCTCGCTGAGTCCACCAGTGAATAGATTAAAAGTCATCCAGTCCTCCCTCTCTTTTCCCTACCACCAAATCCTAGAAAAGTAGCTATTCATCATTTTCTTAACAATTTCCAAAGAAAGAGACACCATCAGTTTCTTTTGTAGTACTGTTCAGTGTTTCAATACATCTTCTGTACTTCTGACAATTAAATTCTCTTCCGACACGCTACTTACTAAACGTAGGAGTCTTATGCACTTCTAAGAACACCCCCTTGTTGTGTGGTAGAAATATCAATGATACATTAAAATACCAAATAATGACATTTATTTATAAAAGTGTGCTGTCAGATGAAAGAAATTCAAAATTATACATTTAATGTGTTGGTTATATAGCTGAAATTTAATAGCAGTCTCATTCAAGTCCTTGTCTTTTAAGAATTTTGGTACTAATATCCAGACATGTAATGATGCTACCCAACTAGGCTGTAACTATCGGAGCAATTAGCTCCAGATTATCAAAATCTCCACTCTCCCTCAATCTTTTCATAACTTATCACACTAGTTTCTGATATTGTCAGACCCTGCTTACACAAGAGAAGGCTTCTATGACAGGCTTTTAAAAAAAATAGTGGTAAAATATACATAACATAAAACTTACCATTTTAGGCATTTTTACATACGTAATTCAGTGGCATTAAATACATACACCTTGTTGTGTAACCATCACCACTATCCAACTCCAGAAATTTTTTTCATTTTCCCAAACTGAGACTCTGTACCCAATAAATAATAACTCCTCATTTATGACGGAGCTTTAAAAATCATTTAAAAGATATAGTAAAGAACAATTTTAGACAGACACATTTAGCAGTTGTTCTTCCCAGAGCATTGATATCTTTTTTCCCTGATTGTTAAGAATCCTCTTTCAGCTTAACGAAGCAGCTAGCTATTCATTCCACACGGCCCCCCACTCCTTCCTGGCCCTGGTGAGAGGAGGCTGCTAGACTAGAGGAACAGCTGCTTCACTGCTCCAAATTACAAATATGGTGTGTGTCTCAACACTTCACAGCTGCTGAGCAAAGAACAGATGGGACCCCCATCTCCCAGTAGACCCATTGGAACCCCCGTCTTGAATGTTAAACAGTGATCCACAGAGAGAAAGTGATTTGTTTTCTCTAGTTAATAATCCCTTCCGCAGACTGGAATCCTTCATGTGCAGGAACACGTAAGCCAGTCTGAGGTTTCAGCACTGGGGCTCCTGGCTCCAATCCATAGCTTTTGTTTGCTGAGACAGACAGCATTTGGAGTTGGAATGTGGCAAAGCTTGTCAACACACAGGGCTTTTCTCTGCTTTCTAAACACATGTGAGGCAGACTGGCTCTCCGTGAAGCTGTGATCCTTCCTGGGGAAAGGAAGTGTCACATGCAAGTCAAGAAGAAAAACATTTGGAATCAAGAGGAATAATTGGTCTGGGCATCAAAGGGACAAATTCTGATCAGTTGACAAATATGTTACAATTATTTTTAGGTATAGATGTTGAGCTAGATTAGTCTAAATCAGTATTGCCTTATGGAATATGCATATCTGCTTAAAATAGAAACCGTTAAAAAAAAAAAAAAACCTGAAGGCTTTTTGGAACGGTCAGCATTACTCAAGAAAAGCAGACTGGTGCCAGTGCCCCAGAAAGGCACAGTTATACTGACACTCCCCTGGATGTTACCCCTCTCTTCCAAAAGCAGCACAATTACACAAGTCAAACACCTTAGGAGCTTTCATTTCATCTTTCATGGTACTAAATACAACAATCCCTGGAACTAGAAACCTTAGGTAATGGCTTCAGTCAGATACCCAAGACCCAGAGACGCATGAGCTGAAAGCATTACCAGAGTAATGCTTCATCCAGTTGAGGCTAAATGATTAGTGCACAATACTCACGAAAGAAAAAATTCAGTTAGATAATCCTGGAGGTGATTAGAGGTTTACCTCTCTTCCAGGACCTCAGACTATTTTGGCCAGGACTCATGTCATTATCACTGGGATGCACTATCATCACTAGATGGAAGATACTTCTTGGGTCATCTCTCACGATGGATCTATTGCTTCCTTTCCACTCTGAAAAGACTTCACGTTTTAGACCCACAATAGTCTCTACTTTCCAGTTTCCCAATGACAGCATCTTTCAGAGGAGCCCTCCCTGCCCCACAATTGAGTGTTTCATCTTTAGCCAAGGTCCTTTTCTTAGGATTCAAGTAGGCTTTTGAGTGCCCCAAAGCCAGGCACCAAAGTTATTTTTCTTTGACTTTCTTCTTATTTACCTAAGAATTATTTCTGGAGGAAATATTTTAAAATTTAAACATGCATTAAAGTAGGGTTTCAGTTCACTGTACTATACTAACTTATGTATAGGATAGTATGGAATACCTTTGTGCATAGTAGGTGATAAACCGTGGTCATTTCATACTTTGCCTTTATTTTCCATGGAGTTAAATTAAATACACCCTTCTGTAAAGATTTTGTGTATCTGTATTTGTTTATATCTAGCCTCGCTTAAGTTAGGAAATATTAGAGAAAAGAACAATAAAATTTCCTCTCATTGCTAAAGGTATAAAATCCCCAGTGCTTCTTGTGTAGCAATTTTATTGCCAGTGAAAGAATGAAGATAATGAAGTTAAGAATGTGTCTTTGGTTAAAAAATACATCAGATGGTGTGGAACTAACTTGAGAACACTTGCTTTGATATGACTTTAATTTTATCAAAACTTGGACTTGTTCCAGCTTTGCCTTGGAGCATCCTAGTCAAGTACATGTCTCATTGCCAAGATCCTCTTGCAACTGGAGGGACCTTGATAGAGCCATGTGCTTTGGAAATGGTCAAACTGGTCTGTGGCTTAGAGCTGTGGAAAAAATTCATTTGTTCATTCAACAAATATTTACTGAGCATCTACTATGTTCCAGGCACTGTTCTAGGACCTGGAGCCATAGTGAAGTAAACAAGGAAATATCTCTGCCTTTGTGTGTTCCAGAGGAAGGAGACAAACATAAAAAATAGGAAAATCGTACAGCATGCTAAGAGGCAATTAAATGGTGTGGAAAATAATAAATTAGGGTATAGAGAAAGAGGGGTGCCAGAGGAAGGGAATTGCTATTTGAAATGGTGTAGTCAGAATAGGCCTAATAGAAAAGGTAATATCTGAGCAAAGAGTTAGAGGTGAGAGAGTGAGACCTGAGATTATATGAGAGAAAAGCCATTCTAAGCAGAGCTTAGCACACACAAAGGCCCTGAGGTGGTAGTATACCTACTGTATTCCAGGAACAGTAGGGAACTCAGTGTGACCACACAACCCAGAGTGAATGAGGAGAAAGGTGGTAGGAATCAGAGAGCTAAGAGAATGAGCAGGAGATCGTATGGGGCCCTAAACATTTTCAGGCATTCAGCTCTCACTCTGAGTGAAATGCTGAGCCAATGGAAGGTTTTGAACAGAGGAATGGTAAAATCTAGCTTTTGTTTTAGAAGGTTTACTGTGGCTGCTATGTTGAGATTAGATTGCAGAGAACAAGGGTAAAAGCAGGCAGACTAGTTGGGAAGTGTTGTATTAATCCACCTGAGAAATGATACTGGCTCAGACCAGGGGTTAGCAATGGAGGTGGTGAGGAGAAAAATGACTGGATTCTGGACATATTTTGAAGGTAGAACCAACAGGAATTCCTGACCATCTGTATGTGAAGAGTGAGAGGAGGCAAAGCGTGGCATATGATGGCCAGGTTTGGGGCCTGGTCAACTAGAAAGGGTAGGATAGGCTTTAGGGCAAGGCTGTTAGGAGCCTCGTTTTGACCATGTTCAGTTTGAGATGCCTCCTTGACAATATGTGGAGATGTCTACTAGGCAGTTTAAATAAACAAGTCTGGATTTCAGAAAAGAGGTTGGAAATTTAAATTTGAGATATGACAACACAGAACATTTAAAGCCATGAAACAAGATGAGATCCCCAAAGGAGTGAGTGAGAATAGAGAAGTTCAAAAACTGGGCCTTGGAGCACTCCAGGGTCAAGAAGTCAGAGAAGAAAGGGTGAACTAGCAAAGGAGTAAGCAGTGAGGTGGGGGAAAAACCGGGAGAGGGCAGCTTCCCACAGACCAAGATAAGAAAGTCCTTCTAGGAGGCAGGAGTGATCTACTCTGTCCAATGCTACTGATGACAAGAATGACCAGGACTGAAAATTGACCACTGGTTTTAGTAATGAGGATGCCATTGGCGAGCACGCCAGAAACATGACAATATTTTCCCAATATTTTAGAGCAGGTCATGGGGATGACTGGTTGATGAAGCCCACACCCCGTGACTCTGATCACCCAGTTTTTCAGGGTGATAACTGTACTGAGTGAAACGCTGGGGGAAGGGGTTGCACAGTGCACACTATTTGATAAGACCAAATTGGGCAGGACTCTTTCTCCCACCCTTTTAATAGCATGTAGGATTCTCAGGTCTTTACGGAAATGAGGGAAAGGAAGAGGAGGAGTGCCTTGAAGGAGCGTAGGTGGAGCTTCTCATCAGTTCTGGTTGGGGTATCTCACGCACTGCCTTTTGGGAAATGAATAGACCTCATTGATTAAACTTCAAACGATAAGGATGCTCTAGAAGCCATTTCATTTGCATGCATTATTTGGGATCTCTTTTTTCCCTCAATGCGGCCATTAATTTCTGCATGAAATAATAGATAACATTATGTAAAAATTATTTTTACATTGTGTATGTAAAAAAATCAATATTGGCAAAGAAGACAATGAAATCACATACAAAAACCTGTGCATATTTTTTCAGGTAGAAGAGATATAAACTTTTCATCAAATGAGCAAAGATTAGGAGCTACTTATGTAGAGTGCAAGGCTTTTTTAAAAATGAACCACAGGTGCACAGAATTATATTATGGCTGTATTATTCTAGAAATTACTATTAATATATTGCCTGTTTCAGTAGCTTCATGGTAATTATTTAATACCAACCAGCTCTATTTTGTGGGGGGGGGGCTGATCTGTAGTTATGTCCCATTTCTGTGGTGTAAATACTTCCATCGTGGCCCATTTCAAACTACCAATGTGAAGCCATTTGGACCTACCAACAGAAATAACACAATTGGTTGTCGGGAGCCAGTGGAAACAGGCTCCAACACACCACTGCCTTATTTACATGTGAACTAATTCTGCTTCTGCCTGAAACCAGCAAATTAAAAAACAAACTAAAGTTAAGTAAGGAAAATGGAAATGTAAAGTGTTATATAATTAACATGTATATGAAGTATAGTATATAGTATAAGGTATATAACATATTAAATGTCATATATAATTATATTAAATATTATATAATTATACTTTCAAGAAGTGTCACAGAAAACCTCAGGAAAGCGGGCAGGACAGGAAACTCATATTTGATTATGTATTACATGTGAGTATATGTCGCACACATTATTTAATTCTCACAACTCTGTAGCACAGGTTTATTAATCCTTATTTTTAAATTGAAAATAGGTTCAGAGAGGATATCCATTAGACCACAGTCACACAGACAACAAATGTTAGAGCCAAGACTTGAACCCAGATCTACCTGACTATTCCCCTAAACCAATGTCTAGAAGCTCAGAATATTGTCCACGAATTAGTAGGATAAATTCTGATATGTTAATTGCCACCTCAGTGGCACAATACTAGTATATTTATTACCTCCTGTATGTTAAACTGAATTATAAATTATTACATGAAAACACTTATTTTGATGGTCTAAATTTTGTAGCATATTTATCCTCCTTGGATTATACATATTCTCCAAAATTATAAAATCCTTTATCAGTACTGTAGTCAAGTCATCCATTGACTCTGATTTGTTTCCAAGAACACTACTCAAAAGAGAAAGAAGAGGGGAGGGATAACTTAGGAGTATGGGATTAAGAGATACAAACTGCTATACATAAAATAGATAAGCAACAAGGATTTACTGTACAACACAGGGAACGATATTTAATATCTTGTAATAACCTATAATGGAAAATAATCTGGAAAAATATACATGTATATGTAAGAGAAAGAAGCGAATATAATTAGTGCCCTTTTTAACAATACCTGACGTTGCACTGCTGTCAAGGCTACTACATGTACATCGAGGCTTCCCACATGGTGTACGGACAAAAAGCACGACTCTCGTCCAGGCCTCTACGAGGAGTCACTGGAAAACACTGCTTGAATTTTTTCTACCACATGTATGGAGCAGGGACTGGCCTCCTGAATGTTTATTTGAAAAAGGAAGGTGACAGTGAAGAGTCCCTCTTATGGAGAAGAAGAGGTGAGCAGAGCATCTCCTGGCTCCGGGTGCTGATTGAATACACCTGTGAGAGGCGACACCAGGTAAGCCAAAAGAGATAAGAATCAAGTGATGGGAAATGTTCCTTTAACATTCTGATGCTCTTTCTTTTTCTTGCTACCATCAAGAATGTTTTGTTCTTTTTCAGGGTCATAGATAAAGGCAGTACTTGTTTAAGAGTAAAAATAATTAGTCTATATTGACTGAACCTAAGCAGTGAATGGGAAATTAGGCAGAAAGAGAAAGCTCTGGGTATTTATGCATAAAGTGATTTTTGCAACTCAGCGATGAAAGTGTATCTATTTTTGTCTTGGTGCATTCTGAGTGTCAAGTATATTCTGTGTATCCTGCAAACCTCCAAAACAGAGTCTCTCTTTCTTCTAAACATGGTGTTACCTAATTAGTTGTTGCAGCTGCATCTTTCACTCATCATTAGCGACACACAAGGGCTTTTGTTGTAAGCTTCCATTTAACAGAGTATGTGGTCCAGAGTAAATTTTTAAGCCTCTGTCCGCACTGATGCAGAAGAAACTAGTCTTGATCCTATGCCCTGGGTCTCCCCTTGGGTCTTCTCACGGGCGGTAGAAGACCTCCATCCTACAGGATCCCAATTATAAGGGAATCTGGACAGCAATAAGAAAGAGGCTTTTCAATTCCAGTGGGTGAGATTGAGCAGCCAGTTAGTCTAGAAATCAGCAGCAGCCTCCTGAAAGCCACTGACTTCACCTGCCTACCGTGAGCCAAGGCTCCAGAAAGCTCTGGGGAGATAACATTAGACCCCTGACTATTCCTGAAATTGCTCTATAGAATTCCAGGTGTGACCTTCAGCTAAAAGCCCTACTGCCTCCTCATCCTTGCTTCTGGACCAGCACCCCTCAACTTCAACCACTGGCCGCTTGGTTTAAGCAAATCTTAAAGGAAGATTTAAGGAAGACGTATCCAAAAGAAAGACATTATTTTACACCACCCCTTAACCAAAATTAATTTTCTGCAGATCTAAATGGGAATGAATTGCAGAAGCTCAGGTGACCAGGTTACAGTGCCATCTAGGGTGCTGGATTGCTAAGAACAAATGACAGAGGGAAGATGTGCCATTATTTATGGTTGGCCCATTATCTCGGCATGGATAAAATTATCTAAAGCTTTAGCAAAGAAAAAAAGCCCCAGGAATAATTTTGATAGTGATTTAATATCTGCTTACAGAAGGAAAATGGATCACTCAGGAACTTATTGATATCATTGATCACCATTCAGAGATGATGAATTAATTTTTTAGGCTATCAGGGCACTCATACTCCTACCCTATTCAAATGTCCTCAAAGTGTGGTCCTGAGACCAGCAGCAACACCTGAAATGCATATGCACCTAATATGAAATTCACCTGAAATACACATTCTCAGGCCCCACCTCAGAACTACCAAACCAGAAGCTCTGGGGATTAGGGCCCTGAAATCTACGTTTTAACAAGCCTCCTGGTGATTCTGATGTACTCTAAAGATGCAGAATCTCTGTTATTGGACGAAACGAATCTGAGTCTCTCAGGTAGAGCCTGAGCACAGATGTTTTTTAAAACCCCCAAATGATGCTGATGCAGAGGAGCTCCAGAATTTGAGTTCTATGGAACAGGTGACTTCCCAGCATCTAACCTGGGGGCCAGGTACAGGTCCTTGCATATACTAGACTTGCTAGGTGGCTTGTTGTTTGAAAATATTTTTGAGCACAAAGTAGTGAGGCACCTGGGGTGGCATCTTGGGGTGTTCAAGTTCAAAGGTGAGGAATGACCTGAGAGACTTTCAGCTCTCAATTTGGAAAGAAGATTCCAGACCATTCCCTTTGGCTCAGAATGGAATAGATATGAATCTGCCATGAGGAATTTTCTCCTTGATTTTGTGATTCCCTCAGGACTGTCTGGAGACCATGATGAGCTAGGTTCTCCAACACATCCTAGTGTCTAATAAAACACAGAGACACTCATGTACAAATGGCCATCTTCTATGTGCCAGGTACTTACAGTGCTGAGAGCTGTGCATGAGTTCTTCCAATTGATATCACAGCTCCTCTTTAAAGATGGGGAAAACTAAATCTCCAGCTGGTCAGTGGCAGAGTGAGAACTCAATCCCAGACCTGACTGGTTCCAAAGTTTGTATCTCTAAGCCACTGTTCTACGTTCCCTCCCACCATAGAAGTCCCAAAATACACTCATTGCCCTGGGTGCCACAAGCACTGAGTGATCTTGGAGAAATGTTATCCTCTCTGAGACTGTTTATACATTTTCAAAATGGGGTAATAATGCCTGCCATGCTGATATCACCAGAGTTAGAGTGAGGGTCCAATGAGATTATGCTTGTGAAAGGGTTTATAAACTTTAAAGTACCAAACTATAAAAAGATACTACTATTGTTTCTAAAAATATATTCTCTCCCAAATATCTCTGGTCTTTATAACCATGGCAGACCTGGTAATCTCAATAGCTACCTCAGGCATTCAGACTGAGATCCTATAGTATGAGGCCAAAATATCTCCTTTTAACAAATATTTATTGACCATTTACTATTTTTAAGTGCCGAGGATACTGCAATGCACATAGCATAGAGTCCCTACTCTTTTTTAGTTTACATTTTAGTGGCAGAGAGGTAGAAACTGTGAAACAAAAATATACAATGTAATATCAGGTGTTAATAAGCGCTATGAAAAAGAATAAGTCAAGCTGATCAGGTAATGAGGTCAAAGAAGTATCAGGGAATACTCATGTAAGGTCTTGGGTGACATGGTAGAGTTTGAAATTCATTCCAAAAGCAATGAGAAACCATCAGATGACTTTAAGGTAATATGGTCTGATTTATATTTTAAAACGATCACTCCGGGTACTACATGGACAGTAGGCTGCAGTGGAGTAGACTCTGGGGGCTCCTGCAAGAGGAGTAGGAGTGGTGGCTTGGGCTGTGCAGCAGAGGTGAGATGTCATCAGAAGCCCACACGACTTTCTTCCGTGTGGAATGTGGGGTTTGAGAGAAAGAGTCAAGATGACCTCAAAGTTTTTGACCTGAGCAACTGCTAGAGTGGAGTCGCTCTTTGTTGAGATGAGGAAGACCTTAGGTGGAGCAGATCTGGAGGAGTGAGGGCGGTATGTGCAGGAGGGAAATTAACAGTTGGTTTGGTCTGGTTTGGTTTTTGATGTGCAAAGCTTTTGATGTCTATCAGACATCCAAGTGGGTGTGTCAAGTAAAAAATAGGCTATGAGACTGGAGATCAGGAAAATGCACAGGACTAGAGAAGTAAATGTGTACATCACTAGTGGTGGTGGGCAGGTGTAGGTGATTTTTAGAATGCTGTAGTACTGCCGTCATTTGAGATTTATCCTATAGGGGAAATACCTGGGTGGCCTCTGGATGATATTCCAGTCATCAGACTTTTTTCTTTGTAGAAAAAAATGCATTAAGTGGCAAAATTTTAATCACGTCCTTTCCTAAGGGATTTATTAAAGTGCTAAGCAGAACCTGACTCACCATTGATCAAAAACACAAAATGATTTTATTTCCTTTGGATTCCTTGCTTACCTTTCCTCCTCTGCTCTCAGGTGTTTTCCTCCTTGATTTCTTATATTTTGATACCATTGAAAGAGAGTGTTAGACAAATTCTCAGCTCAGTGAAATATTTATATCATTCATATTGTTCATTATACTGCCTAACATTTAGTATGAATTATTATGTGCTGGGTACTGAGCTAAGACCAGGTCTTCAAACTTTCTTATTCATGGTACCCTTAATCTCAGTAATTTTTTTCCTGGTGCCCCTAGACCAAAAGATAGCTAATGTTCCACTTATCAAGTAGTGGAGTCCCAACAATAAGTATTTATGTGCTAATGACTTAGTAACCTTTTGAAAAAAATAATATACTTAAACTGAAAGAAAAAAATAATATTTTTATCTAATTCTAAAATAACCACAATTATTTAATAGAATTTCTACAGATACAAATAGGGGAATAACACAAAGGGGCAATCATGATGCTATAAAATGGTGATCACTCAAATATGAAGGAAATTCAAAGGAGAGGATTGTATGAAATCAAGTGTTTGGCCCAATCGAAGACAATTCAGGATATAATTCCATCAGGTGTATTATACTTCCATTGCAGAGGTGGAGGTCAAAAAACAGATTTTACTGTTGTCCAGAAAACCGAAACACTTATTAACTACACTCATATATCCTCCTATCAAGATGTGTTAGGACATTTTTTCCTCTTTTTGCCATTTATTTGGATTCTTGTTTAGGGTCATACCTTCAGAATTTCTATTAATGCTATTTTGCAACATTTCCGTCATTAAAGCTTCTTTGAGTCATTAATTTAAAGATAGTTTCATATGCTTATTAATTATCCACTTTATAGTCTCTGATTTAGTTTAAATCATAAACTAGTCCAATGGGGAGTCATTTGCTCATAAAATGAGTAGAGCAAATGTGTCTTCTGGACGATTTTCATTACCTACAAGCCTCCCTGGAGTATTCCGTGGTTTATTAACCGTTATCAGAGCAGCCTTAGAGCTGGTAATATGATCTATTTTCCTTAGAACCTGAATATTTGATCAGTTATTTTCTTCTAGGATCTAAAGTCATGAAACTGGTTTCCTCTTTTTCTTGGGCAGTGTCTTGGATGTTATGGTGTTTAACATGATAAATGACCATTGTCTTTTTGGTAAATTTAATTATTATATGTTGCTGTTCATACTTGGGTCTCATCCGTCATTTTATTTTATTTTATTTTATTTTATTTTATTTTTTTTGCGATACGCGGGCCTCTCACTGTTGTGGCCTCTCCCATCGCGGAGCACAGGCTCCGGACGCGCAGCCTCAGCGGCCATGGCTCACGGGCCCAGCCGCTCTGCGGCACGTGGGATACTCCCAGACCGGGGCACGAACCCGTGTCCCCTGCATCGGCAGGCGGACTCTCAACCACTGCGCCACCAGGGAAGCCCCCACATCCGTCATGTTAATTCTCCCACCTAGTACTAGTATGAAGGTAGATTTAGGGAGAGCCTAAGGAAGCTTAGGCTTCTGGGCCCCTCACTCTCATAGGCCCTGTGAGTACCGGGAGTAGAATGTTCTAGATGGAGAGGGAAACCAGGTCACCACCAGGAGGCATTTCTAGGTGGGCATTTCTGGGAAATTGCCTAAAAACGTCTCAGAAGAAAGGAACTTGAATCTCCAAGGCTCCAGTAATTTTTGTGAATTTCTTTAACTTTCAAATAAATATTCCCTTTTGTACCTAAATTTGAATTGGTGATTTTGTATTCTTTTCCTGAAAGGGGGCCCCTGAGAACAATCTAGGCTTCCAGACCCATACAGCCTGGATTTGCCCTTGACCAGCATTGTTTCATCAGGATGACTCTATTTCTAAATTCAAACTTCATTATTTTTCAGATAATTTTTGAAGCCATTCGGGGAGTGTCAATAAGAAGTGATATTGCCATTGATGATGTTAAATTTCAAGCAGGATCCTGTGCGGGTAACAATATTGTTACAATTATATAAGTTTGACTGAAAAGGGATTTTGCAATAGTCTCAAATCATAAGAATGCAAATTAAGTATTTTCTGCAATAAAAATAGAGAAAACTATTATTGTCTATTTGTCTTTCCTGACAGAAATGGAAGATATAACTCAGCAATCATCAGGATATTCTGAGGACTTAAATGAAATTGAGTATTAAGGAATGATCTGAATCGGATTAACCAAACAAAGCCATACCTCTCTTCAATCAAAATGAAAAAAAAAGAAGACAAATGAATACTGGACAGTCTTAACCGTTTCATAAGTTATAAAATGACTTCAGAGCACTCTTTTTCATTACTTTTGCAAAAAATACTGACTCAGGGCTTTTTTTTTTTTTTTTTCTTTTTGCATATGACAACTGTTACTAGATTTTGCCTAGATCATTCATCTTAATTTTGGTACCAGTTAAAAATACAAATGTACTATATTGTAGTCATTTTAAAGTATGCAAATAAAGGGCACAATCAAAATAAGATGTGCTCACTTAAATCTGCATTCAGTGAATGTACTGGGAGGAGAATGGGTCTTGTGGGTTTTCTTTTGAAGTGCAAGTATCATAAATATTTTTGAAGTAATAATGTGAGGTGTCAGTAGTATCTGCAGAATGAATGCAGCTTTTCACAGTAACAAGTTAATCTAAGAAAATAAAGTCTTATTTTCTATGTTTTATTCATAGAAACGGAGTATTAATTTTTAAATATTTTTACCATATGTGATAACAAAGGATCTTTCATGAATGTCCCAAGGTATAAGTCAGTATTAATTAATGCTGTATTACAAGGCAATGCTACCTTCTTTTTTCCCCCTTTAAACTACTTTTGAAAGTCACTCTGAACACTTGGATAGAAATTGCACTCTTTTTTTGTAAAGCAAGCTTAAAAATGTTTATGTACACATACCCCCAGATTTTTATAATGTGTTAAACAATTTTACTGATTTTTTAAATAAATGTTTTGGTAATATTTTGAGTAATATGAATTCAAGCAGATATACTAGACTACTGCCTTTTATTTACATGTTTAGAAAATTGTATATACATATTTGTATACCCAAACAGCTGTTATGAAATTACAATTACCTAATAAAAAATAATTTGAAAATCTCTTCACTAGCAATTAACTTTTTTCAACATTATTTTTCTTTATCAGAATATCTTCACTGTATAACTGCCAATTCTAATTTGAATCTCTACTCTGCCACAGTTAAATGCTTCTTAAGCCTCTTTTTTTTTTTTTTTTTTTTTTTTTTTAGCGGTATCGGCCCTCTCACTGTTGTGGCCTCTCCCGTCGCGGAGCACAGGCTCCAGACACGCAGGCTCAGCGGCCACGGCTCACGGGCCCAGCTGCTCCGCGGCATCTGGGATCTTCCCAGACCGGGGAACGAACCCGTGTTCCCTGCATCGGCAGGTGAACTCTCAACCACTGCGCCACCAGGGAAGCCCTTCTTAAGCCTTTTTATTTGTGACATAAGCATTGCAAACATGGATGCAATAATTAATTTTTAAGGAGTGTTTTATTTCACATAATCTCAATTTTCTCCCAAATTTTATCTTATTAGACTGTAAACTCTGTGAAAACAGCAACTCTTTCTTGTTTTATTTACTATTGTACTTTCAGTACCCAGAAGAATGTCTCGGTATATAGTAGGTACTCAACAAATAAATGAATGAATGAATTTAACCCACCAAACATCCCCCAAAGTGGATATATTATTATCCCTTTTTATAGATAAGGAAGCCAAGGTGCAGAAAAGTGAAAAAATTACTTAAGATTTTACCACTATTAAGTGGAGAAATTTAACAGTCAGTTCTCTCTGACCCTAAAGCCCAAACCTCTTAATTGCTTTGTGTGGCCAAAAATCCACTGTGCTCATGGATTTGGGAGGTTTTTCCGCTCAAGAATGTCAAAACCCGTAAATTAATCTGTAAAAAGCATTATAGCTCCTCAAATGCCGCATTACTTAGAAAACAAAAAATACTCCACTATACAAAATAAACATCCTGAAGTTCGTGGAGAATAAAATAAACTTTTATAGTAAAGCAAAATTTTGTAACTCAAATCCTTTCTATTTATAATGATTGATTACCTATGGGGGGACATCCCTAAACAGAGTTGAAACACTGGGGAAGGAAGATTTCAAGATGTTGACTAATTCATCAGCATATTAGACATTATAATTTCTTCAAAGCATTATTCGTGTCCAGAGCTTAGTTATATTTGCTGAATAAAGAACTGAAGATGGTGTCAGGACCTAACACAGTATGTAGTGCATAATAAGGGATTTATAATATGTGGTGAAGGAATGAAGTCATTCACCAGACTCCTTGCTTACAGATTATATAAATCCATGGTAATAATCATTGCTAACATTTATTGAATACTTATTGTTTTCAGACATCGTTCAAAGACCTTTACATGTATTTGCTCATTTAATCCTACAACAATCTGTGAGGTAGAGCTAGTGATATTTCCATTTTGTGAGCAGGAAAACTAAATCTGTCCAAGTTCAGCAGCTAGTGTAGGGCTTGGCTTTGTACCTTGGTCTGCTTCACTGTTCTTGAAAAAAAGAAACAACAGGCCCAAAACAGTCACTCGTGCTAAGCCCCACATCAGCAAACCAAGACTTAGTAGGTAACCTAACTGCAGTTATAACCTCCCCTAGGATTGTAGTCTTAACAGGTCAATCTGGAATTTTCTGGTCAGCACCAATGAGGTAATCAGCCACATAGGCCCTTCTCATCCCTCATAGGACGATGAAGTAATCCACTCTCTCCTTTTCCCTTTCCCCTCCTGTCTATAAAAGGCTTCCACTTTATACAACTCCTTGGAGCTCTTCTCTACTTGCTAGATGGGCTGCTGCCCAATTCATGAATTGTTCAATAAAGCCAATTAGATCTTTACAATCGGCTCGTTTGAATTTTTACTCAACACTGCCAAACCTGTGCTCTAATCCTCACAGGACTGTCTCCTGAACCTCCTAGCTCTCCTACCAACTCCATGCCCAATACCAAAGATTCCAGGTTTCCCTCACTCAAGAGGATTTATTGGCTACCAAAATTGCTCTGAAGGTTGCCAAACCAGAGATACTACTTGGAGCACTAGCTTTGGGAAGTGGCGTGGGGAGCAGGGGTTGGGGGCTGATTATTGACTTAGGGCAAAAAGGAAGGAGGTAACTATTACCAATTGTTGCTGAGAAACAGCCTGAAGTTCATAGAAGAGAAGAGAGGAAGTGGAAGGTGAGCAGATGAACTTACCCTCCCTTACTCATGCCCCTTTTGCAGGATTCTCTGACTGGATGCTTCTCTTCCTTCTCCAGGTTGCCTTGACCTTCATTTTAACTGCACTTCACCTGGATGAAAATATGCAAGAACGGTAAGCACAGTATCCTTTTCTCAGGTTTAGAAATGCCCCCAGGGGAAGGCATACTAGCTAATAAATACTGCTTAACCATTTAAACCCAGGGTTAGCATTTATTCCAATTCTCACCTAAACACACAAGTCCTTCAGATGGAAACCACTTTTTCACACAAATTGCCTTTTCTATAATTTGCTGTCTGGGTTGGAGATTATGTATAGAAGGGAGCAAAGGAGAGGCTAACTGGGAAAATGGTGACTCTGATGCAAGGTCGGCCTGAATGTGGAAGAAGAAAATGTTTAGCAAAGATTTGTTGAGAAATTTATGCTCCAGGCATTATACTAAGCATGGAGATTACATGTTAGTGAGGAAAATAGAGATGTAAACCTGTCAGCACAATCAGAGCGCTAAGTTCGATGAGACCAGATGCCCAGGGAGGGCTTAGGAGGGGCATCTGCCAAGGGAGGGCAGGACAAGCCTCCAATTGCAGTCTGGGCAGAGCGGTGAGAACCAGCTGTAACACAGTGTTCCGGGTGCCCGATGTCTTCTGTCACTCTCTGGGGGCTAAGGCATGGGTTCTTTGACTTCTTCTCATGCAAGGGACTTGTTTTCCTGTGTGATTTAACCAGAACGGGGGCCGGTGGAGGTGGGGGGAGGGTTTTTGTACTGGTCATTCTAATATTGTGGCATTTTCAACGTGGATTACTATAAAGAGGGGAAACATAGTGATTAAGTGCACGGTTTCCAGATTCAGGCTGTCTCAGTTTAAATCCTGGCTTTGCCACTTATAGGCTTTGTGACTGAAAGCAAGTCACACCATCTCTGACTCCTATTACTAATCTGAAAAATGGGGCAAATACTTGTCTCAACTTCTTAAGGGTGCTGTAAAGATTAAATGAAAATAATACATACAAGCCCTTAGTGTCTGACACACAAAAGCCTTTCTAGTTTATATTATAAGGGTTGAGTGAAATTTTTGGATAAATCACAGTTATTTTTATGTATCCTTTCTCTACAAAGGAATTGTGAGTTTATAGTGCCATCTTAAGGATAAAGCAACCATATGATTTTGTCATTTTATCATCTTTTTTAAAAATTATTACTCGCAATACAAGGCTCATTTTAACCAGCACCTGGGCAATGCCCACTTTGCCCTTCCTATTCCAGCCATTGTTAATGGTTCTTCTTTGCTGCTTACCTGTATTCATACCCCTCGCAAGATTTATCATGCTAAACCTAAATTCCTGCTTTTACGTCCATCTCCTCAAGAATGGTTGCATATTCAATTATGTACCTACTCTGCCTAGCATACTCAACAAATATTGCTGAACTAAATAAACAAATTCTCAATAAAGGCATTTAGTTTAGTACAAATATGTGTGTGGATTCCAAAAATCACGAAGGATATAAAGATTCTCTTTGGTCCATCAAAATTGCATGGTCTGGAAATCCACACACTAAAAATTTAACTTAAAAATATGTCACTGGCCACCTGGGGCACCTGGTAAAAACAAATATAAAGCTTCTTTGGAAGGCCATGCATTCAACCCAGGTTGTACAAGTTTCCCATGTATAAAACTGCATGGAAGGACTCACAGTCCAAAAGCACAAAACGTTTAGTGAAACAGTCCACTAGAAGCACAAGTCAGCTGCCAACAAACAGCATAATTAGATACCCAAGACTTCATGGCCCCCATCCAGCTGTGCCATCACTCTAACATCTCTGACCCTCTTGTCTCCCTCTTATAAGGACCTTTGTGATTATATTGGGCCTACCTGGTTGGTCCATGACGATCACCCCATTTCAAGATCTTTAATTTAATCACATCTGCAAATTCCCTTTTGCCATGGAAGGTAATATATTCACAAATTCCAGAGATTAGGATGTGGGCATTTTTGGGGAGCTATTATTCTGCCTACCACAATTTTCTTTCGCTATTAGGTCAGATCTCTTTAAAAGGCCAATTTTGGTTTTTCCTTTTCAACTCCTCTATCTGCTTTATTTTCTTATCTGGCAGGCTAAGACATCCAATATAGTGCTAAATAGAAGCAGTGATAGTATCATCCTTGACTTGTTCCAGAACCTGAGAACATTTCTAAATATTTCATCATTAAATATGAGTTTGCTGAAGGTTTCTGGTGTTGCCTTTTATTGGTTAAATGAAGTTTTCTTCTACTCATAGTTTTCTAGAAATTTTAACCATGAATGTGTGTTGAAAATATTTTTTTTCCTGCTTCAATCTTTCTCCTGAAATCTTTCAATATGAAGAATCATATTAATTGATTTGATTTGCTAATATTTAATCACCCTTGAATTCCTGTAATAAACACAATTAAGTAATGACATTTACTTTTTTGAACATTGCTACATATGTGCAAATATGTTCATGAGAAAGAATGACAGAAAATTTTCTTTAATTTCCTTAGAAATTAGGGGATTTAGACAAGGTTAGACTCATGAGTTGAATGAAAAATCTTCCTTCTTTTTCTATTCTCTGAAAGAGTGGGTATGATTAGAGCAGTGGCTCTCAACTGAGGGCAATTTTATCCCTTACAGGACATTTGCCAATGTCTGGAGACATTTTTGGTTATCAAAACTGGGGAGGTGTTACTGGCATCTAGTGGGTAGAAGCCGAGGGTGCTGCTGACCATCCTGCAATGCACAGGACAGCTGCCTCCTCTCCCACCAGCAAAGAATTGTACCCAGAATGTCAATGGTCAGTGGTGCTGAGGCTGTGATTTATGTTCTCATTCTGAAGAAATAATCACTCTCCTCATTTTGTATGTGTAATTTGGTATTTTTTCAGAGAGGACTTCAAAATTTATATAAGCTTCAGGCCCCATAGAACCTGGACCTGGTGGGAGAAAGAGAGGGCACCATATAGAGGAGAGGGGTGTGTCTCTGTGTGTGTGTGTGTGTGTGTGTGTGTGTGTGTGTGTGTGTGTGAGAGAGAGAGAGAGAGACAGAGACAGAGACAGAGAGACAGAGAGACAGAGAGACAGAGAGAGATCATTGAGTCAAAGCCAATGCTAGAGAGAGGGGGAAAAAGAGAGAAATTTTGTTTAGACATAATTTTCAAATAATCACAGTGACTAAGAAATTGGCCACAAGCAACAATTCCAAGAAACTGAAGGAAAATAATTAGTGTGGTATATGGTCTAGCAATTCTAACTTTTGGTATCTATCCTAGAGAAATGCTAGTACACATACATAAAGACATGTCTGAGGATGTTCCCTGAAGCAATGTTTGTAAAACTGAAAAACTGGAAGCAATCTACATTTCAAATCAGTAGAGTAATGGATGAAGTGTGATATATTCATACAAAAACTCTACAGCAGTTAAAAGGGAGCCAGATTTATATCTGTCAACATGGGTATATCACAGGAATATATTTTTTAAACAAAAAAGCCGTTGCATAACTATTCTTACCATATTTTTATGTTAATACATTTACATATGTATGCATGTACTACATTGTGTGTTTATATAATACACTTTCATAATGCATTCACACTCAAAATATTATTACATATTTTCTGTAGATAAAATGCATGTAAATATTGAAATGGCCTTAAAAGGCATTACATTACACACTGAAGAAGTGTATAAGAGTAGTTAACTCTGAGGCATAAGGAGCACAGCAACATGATTGAAGAAAAAAATGTCAAGTGCATACTAATTTTATCTGTATTGTTCTAATTTTTAAGAGAAGAATGTGTTCAAATGTTTCATATGTAATTTTTTTAAATAGATTAAAAAAAGATAATGAAATCATGCCAAATTGTTCAGGGTTAATTTCTTTTTTTCCTTCCAGTTTTATTGAGATATAATTGCCATACAGCACTGTATAAGTTTAAGGTGTATAGCACAATGATCTGACTTACATACATCATGAAATGATGACCACAGAAAGTGTAGTGAACACCCATCATCTCATATAAATACAAAATATAAAAGAAAGGAAAAAATTTTTTTCCTTGTGATGAGAACTCGACTCACTCTTAAAAACTTTCATATATAACACACGGCAGTGTTAATTATATTTATCACGTTGTACATTACATCCCTACTACTTATTTATCTTATAAAGATAAGAAGTTTGTACCTTTTGATCACCTTCATCCAATTCCCCCTCTCCCCACCCCCTGCCTCTGGTAACCACAAATTTGAATTTTTTTTCTCTATGAGTTTATTGTTTTCGAAATATAATTGAACTTAAAACTAACAAGTTATGGGAGAGTTCAGCACCCCAGCTTTTGGATATATTGGGATGAAATGTCACTCTCGGCTCCTAATACCAAAGGACTCACTTATTTTATAATTTATGAAGCTGATTTCAACAGATTTAGCACGATGCTGACAATTACCAACTTTCTTTCCTTTAGGAAGTAACAGGGTGTTAGGGGAAATGTTTGCTTTCCTCGCAGAGGCTCCCAACCCAGCCTGCGCAAGGAGGACCATCAATTCATTCAACAAAGACTTGAAGTTGAGCGTAAATTCCTTCTGGAGTGGTTTAATAATTTTTTCCCAATTTATATCCTCCAAAGAAATGAAGGCCTGTTTAGCTCTAGGCTTTCTATCATGACACAGCACAAAGAACACCTGAAACCTAATATTAATTCCTAATTATTTTTTTAATCTTTCAGTTGGTTTTTGTATCCAATAAATGGAAATTTGAGAAAGAGACAAATCATGCAGCAGAATATAAAAATGAGTTATGAAAGAGTGCTTAGAGCAGCAGCTGGTATATGGTAACTGCTGTTAGTATTAGCAATTACTACTAATACGATAGCTATTATTACAACCAATTCCAATACTAATATTGCTACACCAAGAAGAAGCAGATACTTTGACTGTTTTCAACTTTTGAATGATGTTAGAAACAAATTTTTAAAAATTAAGAACTGTAGGGCTTCCCTGGTGGCGCAGTGGTTGAGAGTCCGCCTGCCGATGCAGGGGACACGGGATCGTGCCCCGGGCCGGGAAGATCCCACATGCGCAGAGCGGCTGGGCCCGTAAGCCATGGCCTCTGAGCCTGCGCGTCCGGAGCCTGTGCTCTGCAACGGGAGAGGCCACAACCGTGAGAGGCCCGCGTAACACACACACACACACACACAAAAAAAATTAAGAACTGTAGAGATAAGGTATTCTTACTTCTAGCAGAACTTGTTTTATGGGGTTTCAGTTCCCTGTGGGAAGGGTACTCATTCTCTTTAGAAACCCTCATCCCTGCCTAGATCTTCCCCATCAGTTCCTTAACTAGGTTGATGAGAAAGTGTGTATATATGTGTGTGCGTGTGTGCTGGGAGCGGGGAGAGGGGGGAGGGTTGTTCCGGGGAGCCAAGGACTTAGGTTTTAGCATCTGACTTCTTCCCTCCCTTTCAAGCCAGGAGGGTTCACTTTTCTACTCTATGAATTTACCAAAAGCAAAAGGAATATTCCCTCTCACTTGGTATATAAACCAGAGGAGAGTATTCCTGTTAAGCTGTGAGGGTTCTTGTTAGAACTGGAAGAGAAAACTGTCTCAGTCAGAGATGGCCTCAGCGGTGTCCCATTCCAGGCATCGTGCCCCCACCTTCTTGCTATTGCAGCATCATTATTCAAAGCCTGGAGTGAAGCCAAGAAAGAGAACATAGAATATGATATTCTAATGGTGAGGTGAAATATATTTATAATCCTTGACCCTACCCCTGTCTGCCAGGTTTTTGTTTGTGTCAGTTTTAAAGTTTCTGCAGAATTGGAAGGCCATCACTTAAAATGGCCCCTGGTCACTTATTCCTCAGTCAATAAAAAGTTAAATACAGTTGCCTTGCCACGTCTATTACCTAGCAAGGATGGCACAATGAATTAAGCTGACAACTGGACTTTAAATCATGGATGTGTAGGATTAACCGTTTTGGCTCACTCACTCATTCATTAGCATCAGATTCTGGTTAATTGATATTCTATTTCCAAAGACCTCCTTCTGCCTCTTTAACATAACCCCTTTCAAGACAGTTTTCACCAGTGGAATTAAAGAAACCAGACATGGCTGGTTAATAAATAAATGTGTATACCTTTATGGGTGTGTGAAATTGTTAAAGAATATTAGGAAGCACTGAGCTCGTATAAGCTGCCAGTGTCTCTCTGGTTCATGCTAACTTCCAGTCATAGAGTCCAACAAAAGAGGATTATTTAAATCTGTTTGATGGAATACTATATACTACACTATACTATATAGTTACCTAAAACTGTGTTACAGAAAAATATTTAATGGCATAGAAAGATAATAGGTGAGGAAAAGGGGGTTAAATAACAGTATATATAATTTGTACAGTAAAATCCTATTTTTTTTTTTTTAACAAAAGGGCCATAACATACATATACAAGGAAAAAAGATGTCAAAACATACACCAAAATCTTAACAATGATTAGTCTGGGTAAAGGAATTATGAGTAATTTTCCCCTTTGTGTATGTTTTTCTCTGTGTTCCCCAAATTTCTGCATTTAACACAAATTGCGTTTGCGAAACCCAGTAACATTTTCCTTTTCAAAGGACGATGGTAGAGTATGACTGGCTGACTGTCTAGACAAGAACTCATGGTGTGTGTGCATTCGTGGGGTCATCACAAGTTCAGGGGCTCTTTCCCAACTTTCAAGTTTATGAGCACAATTTGAGTAGTTCACTAAAGAACTAATGATGATATAAAATGATTAGATATGTTCCTTGCTCTCAACTCCCATTACGCCTACATTATTTTTCCATTAGGATAGGTTTCCCTAAATGTAATCATTTCTTCAAAGAATTTGACTCTTCTAAGGCTCTTGAAGCAGGGTACCAAGTCACTTTTCAAAAAATTTGTACTAGTAATTAGCAAATGACAGGACAGTGCCCTCCTAAACACTAATTTTTTAAATTATTTCCTGCCTTTCGAACAGTTATAAAGGTATTCTACTTTATTTTAATTTGCATTAAAATTTTCTAATAACAAGTTCACTTTTTTTTTATTCTACTTTTCTTTGGTTACAACTTTTAGAGAGCGCAGATTTCAGTTGTGTGAGAGGAAGAAGCAGGAGCGTGGGAAAGGAGCATTTGTCCAGGAGTCAGGAATCAGGGTTCTACTGCAATAGCTTTCTCAATGGCCTCCCCACTCCCATGCTTGACCCCGTCGAATCAGCAGAGTGCTCACTTTAAAACTTTAATCAGATCACGTCCCTCTCCTGCTTAAAACCATCCAATGGCTTCCCATTGCGTTTAAAATAAAATGCATGATGGGCAAGGCTCCCCTAAGCAACCTTGCTCACTTCACTGCAACCACGCTGCCTTCCCTTCGTTCCTCATTCCACTGTTTCCCACCTCAGAGTCTCTGTCCTTGCCTGGAATGCTCCTTTCTCATTTCCGCACCTGGCTCGGGTTCCTTCAGGGTTTAGCTTAAATATCACTTCCTCTGACAGGCCTTTCCTGCCTCTCCATCACAGTCGTTCTGTTTTTTCTTCCTGGGACCTATCACCGCCTGAAATTATCCTGATCATATGTAGGTTATCTTGTTCTGTTCCTGTCTCACACACCAGAACGTAAGCTCTGAGACATGCAGCATTGACTGGATCCCTTACTACCACAGCCCAGCCTCTCGTAGATTAGACATTATTAGTTGAGTGAGTGAAGACCTACGTAGACCTCAGGGAACCTCATCTTTAGTAAGGGAGTTAACTAGATGAATGTGAGTAGGTTTAAGTGGAAGCACCCTCTCAATGACGCCAGCGGGGATTTCTAGAAACCTCAGGCGAGGAAGTCTTAATAGAGAATTGGGAGCGAGGGGGTGGAGAGTCAATGAGGAGAATCTTTGCGGTGTAGTCTTTCCACCTGTTGGAGCGCAGGAGACCCTAGCGCGATGTTTTAGGGGAGAAGCAGGCATAGAGCCATTTGAAAGAGTTTTTTTTCTTTTGTGATTTTTTTCTTTTTGGACACGGGGACCTGATTGAAAGCAAAGTAAGAAGACTCGCCGGACTCCAAACCGGCGAGCCCCGGCGCACTCGGGACGCCGGCCCACCCAGGTACCACCGCAAACGCCGCCCTCCGTCCCCTCCCATATCTGTTTCCTCGGAGCGCTAAAAAGGCTTTCAAAATACTAAATGCAACTGACATCATTTTCTGAGTTAAAAACAAACAAAAACCTCTGAAAATACTGAGCAGAAAATCCCGTTTCTGCTTCCCGCGAGCTCCCAAACCCCGCCGCTCCGTTCTCGCCGGCTCAGGTTAGGCCCTGCACAGGGCGGTGGGAGGGGCGGGGTATGCCCGCTGACGCTACGGGCCTGGACTGCGCAGGCGCGGGGCGGGCTCGCGAGGGAGTCGCGCGCCGCTCACTTCGCGCGGGAGTGGGGCGCCGGAGCGTCGGAGCTGCGGGTCTGTGGGAACGGAAGCAACAGCCAGGAAGAGAGGCAGCCAGGAAGAGAGGCAGCCAGGATGGCGACTCCGAGCAGGAAAACGTCCACCCCAAGTCCCCTGGCCCCCAAGAGAGCTTTTCCGAGAGATCCCTCGTCGGAAGTCCCGAACAAGAAAAAGAGTTCGGCCCCACCGGCGGCGCTGCCGCCACTGCCGCTGCAGTCGTCCGGGTCTTTCGTTGAAGGCTCTATCGTCCGCATCGCGATGGAGAACTTCCTGTGAGTGGCCGGAGGCCGTGCCGCGGCGGGGAAGGCGAGCGGGCCCGCACACTGGGGGCGCGGGCTGAGTGCGTGCGGGGCCGGGTGGGTGGATGTGTGCCTGGTTTGTGCGTCTGACAGTAAATTCTTGCCGGGATTGCCGTGAGGATATTTACTTGTGGGCCGTGGAGATCGACGTGTGTGTTAATGCGTGTGTGTAGTGTGTTAACGGTTTTTAAATTCTTGATGCCAACGTTGTTTGAAGGCGTCATATGGCGGGCCTTGGAAGTAGTAGGAATTAGATCTCCGCCCGCTGGGAGTCACGGCCTAGAAAGGTAGAACATAATCTGTAATTCACAAAACTATGCGTTCTGGGAACTTAGAGGCTGCAACAGTTAAATCAGAGCGACAATGATGCTGCGGCAGATACGTGAGGAGTAAGCAGTTGCCAGGTGGACAAAGATGGTGAAGGTTGTTCTGGATGGAGGTTGAAATGTACAGGAACACTGAGCCTTACTTTCAGTTGTTGCGCTTCCCAACAGACCCTTGACTCCTTTAAATCTGGCTTTTTTCCCTGGTTCCTTTCTTACCCTTCAGACAACTAACCATAATACTCACTTTAGAATTGAGTAAACATGTTCTAACACAAATACCGTGTATCTGTTTAGCACCTTGCAGTTCGTTTGATCAAGGCCTGTTTTTGTTTTTTTTTTAGCTTTCACAGAGCAGTGTAG
>NW_006770293.1:542391-566412 GCF_000442215.2 Lipotes vexillifer
GTAGGGAAAACAGAATTGCAGTAACAATAGGAACATTTTTTTTCCAAGCATCTATCATGTGCCAGGTATAGAAGTAGGTGCTTTATTTACACACTGCCCTCATTCATTCCTCATAACAATTCTTTATATCACCTCCATTGATAAGCTTAGAGAGGTTAATTTGCCGACGTTTACACAGCTAATAAGTAGCTGAATTGCTGTTTGAATCCAAATCAGGAAAGATAAATATAATTAAATGAAGTACCTACCATAATAATGTATATGCGTCATGATGCCGTGCGGGCACAAAGGATGAAATGATTAATTTCGTCCACAGTTGTGAGAAGGGCTTTGTACTGAGGGTTATGAAAGTCTTAAAAGAAGGGAAGAGCAAGAAACTGCCTGAAACAGTTTGCTATATTTGGGAAGTTTCCAGTATTTTAGTATGGCTAGAACATAGGATGTGAGCTAGTATGTGGACAGAGTAGATACTGAAGATGTACACAGATGTTGAGGGTCTGTGTTTCCTTTGCTGAGGAATTCCAACTTTATCCTGTAGGCAGCCAGGATGCATTTTAAGCAGGGCATGACATATGATTTATATTACTTTGGAAGCAGTGTGAAGGATGATTTAGAAAGGGTGCAATATTGTAGGCAAGAAGGCTTTTACAGTATGAAGGCAGAGATGATTAGGGTTTGAACCTAGCAGTGGGAAGTAGGATCAGAAAGAAGAGATTTGACAGGATTTGGCTGCAGATTAACTGTGAGGCATGAGAGTAAGGGAGGAATGGAGCATTTTTCTCAAGTCTCTGCCTTGGCAAGTTGGTCATATATAGTGCTGTGCAGAAGAAGGAGCAATTTGGGGAGGATAATAATAAATGCCTTTTGGATCCTGTGAATTGAAGTTTCCTGTGGGGCATCTTAAAGATCTTTTGTAGTCAGTAGTTTTAAGGGTTTGGAGCTTACAGGAAAATGTGAGAGGTGAGAGACTTGAGAATCATGCATATAGGTGATTGTTGAAATTGCAGAGATGGTTGAGATTGCCCAAAAGTGAATATAAATAGGAATAGAAGGCTGAGTACAGTGTCCTGGACGAATGACAACATTTAAGGGCGAGCAGAAGAACTCACAGACTAAGAAGGAACTGTTCAGGGAAGTAAGAGGAGAACCGTGGGAGAGTATTATCACAGAAGCCAAGGAAAAAGAGCGCTTCAAAACTATCATCTGCTACATTGAAGTCAGATAACAGGACAGAAAAGAACCTGCTGCATTTAGCAGTTAGGAAATCTTTGAAACTTTGAAGTAGTGGAAGCAGAAAACTTTGCAGTCATTGAAGAATGAATGAGTGTGAGGAAGTAAAGCTTGGATGTGAAGAGGAGAAAGAAAAGGTAGCTGGAAAGTGCAGAGCTAGGGGGAGGTTTTGTTTATTTTTACAATGAGAGGACTTTGAGTTTTAGGAATGAGGTAGAAAGAGTAGGCTTAGAGAACCGAAATGGCCTGGAAGAGGGTAGTCAAAGGAAGGATTCCTGGTAGTTAACCAAGTCGAATGGGATCGAAAGTGGGGGGAGAGATTTCTAGGCAGAAGGAATAGCATGTGCAAAGGCTTGGAGAAAGAAGGAAGCATAAGATAGTCAAGAAACTGAAAGAAATTCATTATAGTTAGAATTTAGAGGTCTTATTAGAGAATGGGGAAGGAGATAGAAAGTAGAAAACGATGAGCTAGAGCTAAGTTATGAAGGGTCCTATTTTTTCTTTTTCTTTTTTTTAAAAAAACTTTATGTATGTATGTATGTATGAATGAACGTATGGCTGTGTTTGGTCTTCGTTGCTGCGCGCGGGCTTTCTTTAGTTGCGGCGAGCGGGGGCTGCTCTTCATTGCAGTGCACGTGCTTCTCATTGTGGTGGCTTGTCTTTGTTACGGAGCACGGGCTCTAGGCGTGTGGGCTTCAGTAGTTGTGGCACATGGGCTCAGTACTTGTGGCTCACGGGCTCTAGAGCACAGGCTCGGTAGTTGTGGCGCACGGGCTTCGTTGTTGTACGGCATGTGAGATCTTCCTGGACCAGGGCTCAAACCCATGTCCCCTGCATTGGCAGGCGGATTCTTAACCACTGCGCCACCAGGGAAGTCCTTTTTCTTTAAAACAAGTTATTTCAGATTTGCTTGTCTACCAACATGATTTGGTGATTGATTGGATGATGGGTGGGTGGGTAGTGTGGATAGAGGTGAAGGAGATGGTAAGAATCAAAGATGATGCAAAACTAATGCCTAGGTTTCTGACTTGGGCAGTGGGGTGAATGATGATATCCTTCACTAAGAGACTATAAGAGTGGTTTTAGATGGAAAAGATGGTGGGTTTAATTTTGAATGTGTTAAGTTTGAGGTGACTCTATCCAAATAGAGTTCTTGAGGTGGGAATTCCATCTGTATAGATCATCTGGACTGACTTTCAGCATATAGATGCCACCTGAGGCCATGGAGAATACATGAGGTACTAGGCAAAGTATGTAGACTGAGAAGAGGGTGGGCCTCTGACATTAGCTCTTTCAGGGCGAGCTCAGAGCAAAGGGAACTCACAAAAAGGGAATTCCCAGTAAACGTATTGCAGAGTCAGAAAAGTTTTTTAAAATGCAGAGGCTTGGGCTTCCCTGGTGGCGCAGTGGTTGAGAGTCCGCCTGCCGATGCAGGGGACATGGGTTCGTGCCCCGGTCCGGGAAGATCCCGCGTGCCGCGGAGCGGCTGGGCCCGGGAGCCATGGCCGCTGAGCCTGCGCATCCGGAGCCTGTGCTCCACAACGGGAGAGGCCGCAACAGTGAGAGGCCCGTGTACCGCAAAAAAAAAAAAAAAAAAAAAAAAAAAATGCAGAGGCTTTATTTTGTTTTTGGCAATTTTTCCTGTTTATAATATTTGTGTGTATAGTATAGGCCAGAAGTTCTCATGCTTCTTCCTGTTGTATTTATTGTTTGCTTAAATACCAGTTGCATCACTATTTTAGTAAGACAGTCACATAGAGATTTCACATCAGGAAATTCCAGTATTAATAGAAAGGGGCTTCATGTGTTGGGTTAAGAAGTTCCATGTCAGATACTTTTCCAGATGTCTGAAATTCCCAAACTAGTTTTATTTTAGCCGTTGTAAAGGGTTGCTTTAAGACTCAGCTGTTACTAGAATAAAGCTTCTGAAAAGATAGGTGCTGTACAGAGATGTGGGGTTGGAAACCTGCCAGAAAATACCTCTCCCACCTGTATTTATTTTATTACCACGTGGCATTTCAGAATTGTTAATTTGTTTGAGTATTAAAGTTAAAGTGTGCTTGGTTAAATTATTTAAATACTTAGCAGGTAACAGGCTAAGGTTTTTTTTACTCTTGGGGAATTAGTTGGCAGCTAACTGAAACCCTGTGGGAACAGGACATTATTTATGGGTTCCAATTCAGAATATTCAAAGACAAGGTAGAAGGATATCTGAGTCAGAGTTCACTTCACATTTTGCCGTAGCTGTCCCTGAGTACTAATATGGATTAGATGCTACTGTTGCATGTAGAGTGCTGGACAGCATGCTGCTTTCTAGTATGAGGGAATGTTACAAAAGTGCTTGGTGATGATGCACTCTTGTTTCCTCCCATAGGAATAAAATTTACTTGAATTTGTATTAAAAATAGATCCTTTGGTGAATGTCTGACAGCATATTAAAGGAATTGGATGTTATTTTTTAAGTAATAATAAAAATTAAACTATTGGCTTGATATATCTTCAGTTTTCTAATTAGAATAGAAATAATTTGGTTGACTATGAGAAGTTGCTAGTAAGCATTTTAATTCAAGAGAAATATAAATGTAAAATCCACAGATTTAGGATGAGCCATGGCTTCACTTACATATAATTTGGTTAAAAATTATCTTATTTGAATAGTAGCTTTGATGTACTCTCTCATGTATTGTAATTATTAAAGAGTAAATAATATGAAACTTTGCTTTATTCAGCAGACTTAATATTTGAAAAAAAGCACATGAAGTCTTATTTTCCCATGAATGTTCTTATTTTAGATATACATTATCACTTTTTCATTTCTCCCACTGAGAGATTTTTTTCCCTCTAGTTTATTAACAACCTATAAATTAACCTTACATTAAATTTGTAAGGTTAGGTGGTTTTTAAAAGAATTTGAGGAAGCCTGTAGGTAATGATAAGGGTAAAGGAAGAAAAAGTGCTTTGGTAAGAAAAATTCTTCACTTCTTATCTCTGCTTAGTAATATCACCTCTTTATAATCTAGAACATATGATATCTGTGAAGTATCTCCTGGGCCCCACTTGAATATGATTATTGGAGCTAATGGAACAGGGAAGTCCAGCATCGTGTGTGCCATTTGCCTTGGATTAGCAGGCAAACCTGCTTTCATGGGACGGGCAGATAAGGTGAGTTAACATATGTACTTTTTAACAGAATTCAAAGCTATGAATTGCTTTTAGTAACAAATCAATTTCTATATCTCCGTTCCTTGAGTATAGCAAATGTGTTGTGCTTGAATATAAATAATGAAGTTGGCAGGGACACTGTGGGGAGATTTCCATTTCCAGAAGTAGTGTGCACTATATACCTAGAGAATCTCCAAGTATGTAACACCTGCAACCTTAGAAATAATGTAAAATATATCTTTTTTAATGTATTTCTGGGCTTGTGGAAAGGTGAAGTAAGTTTACAAAGGGCACAAACAAAGTACTTTGGATCTAAAGATTTCTACAAGCTCTGGGGTTGTTTACCCAGGGGCATTTGCTTTACCTTGCACCCTAAAGCCTGGCTTTGAATTGGTTGCATAGGATTGGGGGTCCTGAAGGTGCAGAAGGGTTAGAAGATAAAACTAGAAGCCAAGCACTGCATGTAGCAGAAGAAAAAAAAATCACAAAGTGGGACAGTGAGGTTACTTATCTCATTGTTAGCTCTGAATACAGTAGATAAAGAAAGAAAATCTTCCAAACAAGTCTTAACACATACATTGTAATTTTAGTTTAAAGTGGTCCCAGTTAGTAACATGTCTCTTCAGGCAGAAGCAAATGCAAATCCTCTGAGGGAAAATATCCTCAATCCAGTCCTCAACATAAAGCTCTAAGAAATTAGTGAATCCATACCTAAAAAAACCACAGAGCATAGGAGGAAATGAATTACCAAAAATGAGAGCTAACAAAAACAACAGACTATACAATCAGACCTACAAAGCTTGTAGATACAGAATGTAAACTAGGAATACTTAATTTATTTAAGGAACTGAAAGAAAGTTGCAAGTATAACAAAGGAATAAGTAACAAAAAAGATCAGGTAAATTTGAAAAATTTGATCAGGTAAATTTGAATCAAATTTGAATCAAATAGAACATAAAGAAATAACAGTACATGGGAGGGAAACTTGATGGACAGGTAAAACAACAAAGCAGACATATTTGAGAATTTGTGAACCAAAATACTTGACAGTTTTTCTAAAAATGCAATATAGAGATAAAGTGAGAAAAAAGTGTGAAATAAAGATTGTGACCTGATAGTTAATGGACTAAGGAAGAGGCAATATTCAAGAAAGAATGACTAAGAATTTTCCAGTAATGTTGAAAAACTTGAATCCTCAGATTCAAGATACCTAATATATCCCAGACAGGGTAAATGAAAGAAATACACAAATAGACACATTGTAATAAATTCCAGAATTCCAAACATAGTAGTAATATTGTCTCAGAATGGAAACAGAGGGGGAAAGAAAAGAACAGTTTGAGATGCTCATAAAGGAACTTTGAAACTATATAATTTAGGAAGAAGGAAAATGATCCCAGAAGGGAGTCTGAGAGGTAAGAAGAAATGGTGAGCAAAAAAATGGTAAACATGTAGGGAAGTAAACTGTGTAAAATAATACTAATGTCTCATTTGTCAAGTTTTTAAATCAAAGAAGATAGTACTACATGTCCTTCCTGGACAACAGGAAGGAAGTGATCAGAGTTGAAGTATTCTTTGAATTTGTATTGTTGGGAGGAAGTTAAGATAATTGGTTAGTTTCAGAGTTTATTAAGCTAAATATGCATGTTAAAATTTCTAGGGTAAGCCAGTAAAAAAAAATTGAAATATATAATCTCCAAACAAGAAAGGTTAAAGTAGGAAGAGAGAAGTAGAGAAAAAATAACCGCTGCCCAAACAACCCAGAAGGAGTCTCAAGAAAGGAGGAGGAAGAGAAAAGAAAGAGAAATATAGAAAAGGATATTATTAGAAAACATAAAAAAGATAGTGGAAATACATTCACAATAATAATAAATGCTCTACATTCTTGTTAAATGAGAAAGTCAGAGTAGATCAATAAAACAAAGTTCCATTCTGTTTTGTTTACAATAAGCATATCTAAAATAAAAAACTACAGAGAAGTTGAAAGTAAAAGGATGAAAAAATACACACCAGGCAAATATTATACAAAAGAAAGTAGGTGTAGCTGAATTTATACCAGGCAAAATAGAATTTAAAGGAAAAAAGAACTTTTAGAGATAAAGATGGTCATTAAATATCGATGAAAGTTTCAGTTTAGCAAGATAATTCAGCTCCCAACTTAAATTCACATTATCTAGTTCCAAAATATATAAGCACAATCACAGAGTTCTTAAAGACAAGTTAACAGCTCCAGAATTATAGTGGAAGAGCTAGTGGTAATCAATAGATCCAATCAGATAAAAAATTAATAAGAGTATAGAAGGTATGAACAACAGTTAGATTGAACTAATGGACATGTTGTAAACACTGCACTCTTAAAATTAACCATATTAATGGAATATTTCTTAAAATTAACCATAAACTGAGCCATAAAGCAATATCAAAAAATATCAAAAGAATTGCTACCACATAGACTATGTTCTCTGACCACAGTGCTATTAAGATAGAAATAATAAAGAAGATAACTAAAAGTTTCCCATTTGTTCGGAATGAAACATGTACTTCTATATTATCCACAGGTCAAAGAAGAAATTTTAATAGAAACTGAGAAGTAAGAGCAGAAATTAATAAAATAATAAACAATGATTCAGTAGGAACCACAAAACTAAAAATTGCTTTTCAGAAATACTATTTAAATCAGTAACTTCTGGGGGCAGGGAGAGAAAGGAAGAAAAAAATATAAGGAATGGCAAAAAGTAATAGTTAAGATATGTTAAACTGTGATCCAGAAAACCCCCAAACTTAAGTGGTTTAAATATACAAAAGATTAATTCTTGCTGCTTATCCAGTGTAGGCCCTTTGTGGTCACTTAGGTACTTTAGCCTTATAGAATCTTCATTTCAGTATATACAGTTTACCCTTGAAGAATGCAGGTTTGAACTGTGCAGCTCCACTTATATGTGAATATTTTTCAATAGTAAATATATATGTTGCGCTCATATTTCATTGGACAAAGCATGTCATGAAGCCATAACTTGGATCAGAGAGAAAGAGCAAGTGCAGTCATTTGCTTGAAAGGAGAATCAGAATATTCACGAACTGCCCTGATGACTACCACGAGGGTGTTACACGAATACAGCAGAGGTTTGAAAGATTATATAAGAATATTATGAGAATCATTATGCCACTCAAGTTTAAATTTTTAAAAAGTTGTAACTATAAATGTTTCTACAACTACTTAAATTATCAAAACTGACTAAGTAGAAAAGATAAATTAGCTGGTAAATTTTTTCTTATAGAGAAAGACAAAGACAATTGTGGATTAGTCCTAATAGCAGTAAGTTTCTATTTTACACAGAGAATGTGACCCTAGGTGCCCAAATCAATCAAGGATAGAATGAAAAAATTACAAGCCTGTCTCACTCATGAATCTAGAAGCAAAAATCACACACAAAAAAGAAACTTTAGCATTTTGAATTTAATAATAACACATCATGACCAAATTGAATTTATTCAAGGAGTGAGAGATGTATTATGTTAATTTTTTCCTAATAATCAACGACATTTTAAAGGAGAAGAGCTCTATGGTCATCTTAATAGATAGAGAAAAAGCATTCAGTTAAATTCCACAGTAATGTATGATTAAAAGCTCTTAGCAAACTAGGAATAGAAGGGACCTTTATTAATTTCACAAAAGATATCTATGAAAATGTACAGCAAGTTCAGGAGCAAGTCAAGGTTGCCTACTACCATTAGTATTGAACATTGTACTGGCAATTCTAGGTAGAACAGAAAAGATACATGTTGGAAAGAACGAAATCTGTCATTCACAGATTATGTGAGTGTCTGCATAAAAACCACAAAGGAACTCCAGATAAGCCTCCTGATGGATCAATATGCAAATTTATCAGGATTACTAGATATAAGATTGTATAACCCAGACACTGACTCTGTAGGCACCTTGATCTTGGACTTCCTAACCTTCAGATTGGTGAGAAATAAATGTTAAAGCCACCCAGTCTGAGGTATTTTTGTTATAGAAGCCCAGACTAAGGCACGACCTTTTTACATTCTTTAACTTACTGAGGACTCCAAAACCTTTTGTTTCTGTGAGTTATATCTATTGATTAGAATTAATAATAAACTTAGGGTTTCCCTGGTGGCGCAGTGGTTGAGAGTCCTCCTGCTGATGCAGGGGACACGGGTTCGCGCCCCGGTCCGGGAAGATCGCACATGCCGTGGAGCGGCTGGGCCCATGAGCCATGGTCGCTGAGCCTGCGCGTCCGGAGCCTGTGCTCTGCAACGGGAGAGGCCACAGCAGTGAGAGGCCCGTGTACCACAAAAAAAAACCCAAAAACAAAAACAATAATAAACTTAAAAATAATTATCAGATTAGAAATAAAAACTGAGACCCTGCCAGAAAAAGTTGTATAACAAAAATCAATTGCATTCCTAGATACTAACAAAGACCAGAAAATGCAATTAAAAATGGACATTATAGCCACAAAAGTACAAGTTTCATAGCAGTAAATTATTAAAAGACATGTAAGACCTATATGCAGAAATTACAATTTTTATTTAAAAACATTGAAGTTTAGAGAGATGCACTGTATTAATGGACAAGAAGATCTAATATAAAAATGTCATTCTTCTACATATTCAGTGTCATTCCAGTCAAAATCCCTATACTGTCTATATAAATTACAAGCTGACTCTAAATTTTAGGTGGAAGAATAAAGGGCCAGAAATAGCTAAGATACTTCTAAAGAAATAGGACAAAATGGAAAAACTTGCCTATCAGATATCAAGACAATACAAAATTACAGTAAATTAAGACATTGTGGTATTGGTGTAGGATAGACTAGTGTGATGTGACAGAATAATGAGCCCAGATACAAAGCCATGATTAGTAAAAACTTGATTTATGACAGAACTGACATTGTGGATGAGTGGGGAAGAGATGAATAAATAGTACTGAGACAATTGCTTATTGGTATAGGAAAAAATGAAATTGAGTCCTTTTCTCACACTATAACAAAAATCAGTTCCAGGTATATTAAAGATCTAAATGTGATTGACCAGAAAGTTTCTGGAAAAGATTGGTAGTCGAAGAAAATATCTTTGTGACTTCAGGTTAAAGAAGAATTTCTTAAATAAAAATATAGACTGCACAGGAAAGGTTGATAAATTCAACTACAGTAAAATTAAGGAACTTTTGTTCATCAAAAGACACCTTGTAGAGAAAAGACTAGTCACAAATGAGAGAAGGTATATATATATAGCACATATAACAATATTGGTATCCAGACTACATAATCAAAATAATGGCAACTCAGAAGATAAATGAGCAAAAGATATGCTCAGATGTCTCACAGAAGAGGCACCCCAAACAGCCAGTAAATACATGAAAATATGCTCAGCTTCATTAATTATCAGAGAAACGAATTAACCCTGGCGTGGTATATCCATTAGACCCACAAAAATTCTTGTGGTGCCATGTGGCTTATAAGGATCTAAAGCGGTGGGAACTCTGATGCATTCTTGGTGGGAATATGAATTTGTACAACCCCCTTGGAAAATATGGCATTACCTAGTAAATCTGTAAATGCCTATATCCAGTCCCTCAAAATTTCTACTTCTAGGTACCTTAGTAAGCTTGTGTCCATTTATACTAGGTGAAATTATGGAAATATTTATAGAAGCATTGTTTGCAATAAATTCTAGTATAGTCAAATAAAATTGAATATTATATGACAGTAAAAGCAAACTTTGGCTCATTGGTTAAATCTCAAAAACAGAATTTTAAGGAAAAATGCCATCACAGAAAAATACATGTAATGTGAATTTGTTTCTGGAATGGTCAAATATATATATAATATATATTTAATATTTGGAGATTTATACAATAAAAATAAAAGCAAAAGAATTATCAGCAAATCAATTTAGAGATTACATTTGTCAAGAAAGAAGGACATAACTGGCGTGAGTTAAGGAATGTCAGATACACTGGTAGTGATCAGTTCCTTAAATAGGTAGATACATGGTTGTTTTGTTATTTCTTAAACAGTGCATGAAGTTCGTATTTACTGTGTGGTATGTATTTCACATAAAAACATGTTTTAAAAAGAAAGTCTAGGGGCCTCCCTGGTGGCATAGTAGTTAAGAATCCGCCTGCCAATGCAAGGGACATGGGTTCGAGCCCTGGTCCGGGAAGGTCCCACATGCCGCGGAGCAACTAAGCTCGTGCACCACAACTACTGAGCCTACATTGCCACAACTACTGAAGCCCGCGCGCCTAGAGCCTGTGCTCCACAACAAGAGAAGCCACCGCAATGAGAAACCCACACACCGCAACGAAGAGTAGCCCCTGCTCACCGCAACTAGAGAAAGCCCACGTGCAGCGACGAAGACCCAAAGCAGCCAAAAATAAATAAAATAATTTTTTTAAAAAAGTCTAAAAGTTGAGTTCTTACTTCACTGTAAAATATTTTTAAAACATGAAGTGATTCATTTTTCTAAAACTGTTGTAAATATTACGATATTATCAAAATGATATTACAGGTTTCTTAGCCAGGCTTAAAATTTAATGTAGGTTACAAGATTGAGTTATATACCCCTTATGATTATAAGTAACCTATTCAAAATATGATTTTTTAATGCTCTGTGGGAGGCATTTATGAGGTAGAAAAGATACTGCTTTATTAATGATTGGCTTTGTAACCGTAGTCACTTGTCTGGAACTCAGTTTTTCTTTATTTCAAAGAACGGGTTGGGGTAGATAATTTCCAAGGACCCACTCAGATTTTTATAAATATTGATACGTAGTTTTGTCTGTTTTGTGGCCTCACTGCCCACTGCTCGGCTTGTGGGATTTTAGTTCCCTGACCAGGGATCGAACCCCGGCTGTTGGCAGTGAAAGCGCGGAGTCCTAACCACTGGACCGCCAGGGAATTCCTGATATGTAATTTTCAGAAATCATTTATTAAATCCTTATCTCTGTGTAATGGTCTGCTGGATTGTACTCCAAGGGCTGTATGGTCAGAATGGATTGGGCTGTAACAATGTTCACCAATCTTCCTATTTATTTGTGTCATAAAGAAGACACATCTCTCCTCACCCTTGAGTGGTAGGCTTTTTAAAGGAAGCTGTGGAGTGCAGTGCAGTGTTTCTTAGATGACAGATTGCAGACCTTGTGTTTAGGGGATGTCCAAGTTCTTAGCAAAAAAACCTTTTTAACGTTGTATTTCTATTTAAATGCTAACATAACAATTTAGTACAAGCATGTTCTGTACCACCTGTACGGATACTTTATAATAATAACTTCCTCCTGATCTTTCTTCCATTTGGTACGAAGTATTTTAATTGTTGCAAGCTAACGAGTAGATGACCCACTCCTACAAAAATGCCACTGTTTTCCCTATCTATGAAGAAACTGAAACAGAGGCTAAGTAACCTGGTTAAGGTCAAACAGCTTGTTTATGGCAGACTTGAGATTTGAACTAGACATGGTAAAGCCTGTACTCTTGATCATTAAGCTGTACTTTCTTGTTACAGGAAGAGGCTTTTTCATATTTCTGGGTTTCACTTTCATAATCTATAAAATGGATATAACATATAGCTCATAACTTTGCTCATGAGTATTAAATGAGAAAATTTTATATAAAGTGCTTAGCACAGAAACATTTAGTAATGCTTAATAAATGTTAACTGTTGTGGTTATAATTGTCATCATCACTATTAAAAAGACAATTACTTGCAAGGTGCATTTTTTGCCTTTTTTTTAGTATTACTTACTTACAGCCTAATTTAAGATCCAATCTGATTTTTTTAGGCCCAGGGTCTTTTTTCATACTTATGCCCAAATATATAGAAACTAGCTTAAATATGTCTATTATACTATATAAATTGTACTTACTTAAATTGTATTTACTATGTGTGTTGCTCTTTTTTTTAACTGCTGGGTGGTAGGTGTATCCTAATTAATAACAGGATGAGTACTTTTAGAGTGATTGTTAATAATACTTAATCTGTGCAACTCCATAGAAGTACCCAGGGTCTGGAGCTGGGCTACCTGGGCTCAGATCCTTGCTCTGCACTACTTACTCGCTCTGTCGTGAACTTTGTAAGAGGCTATTAGGCACATAGAAGGTTCAATAAATGGTAACTTAGATGATTACTATCTGTGAGTGGAACCAATGGAGGAGTCTAAATCTGGGAAGGGTACAATTAGTAAGTGATGGGAATGAATGTACAGAGTAGTTATTGAAAGAATCTGACAAATAATGATGACTTTGCTAAATCACTCATTGTTAACCTGGGAATGTCATCACACAGCTCACTTTGTCTTTCTTATATCTTAGGTTGGCTTTTTTGTGAAGAGAGGATGTTCCAAAGGCATGGTTGAAATTGAATTGTAAGTGTTAAAAGTGCTAAAACCACATTTTCCTACATAATTTCTTAGTTTATGTTCATGCTTTCCTGATGACTTTTGTCAAGAGTAATAATACAGTATTGTGGCATAGATATTGGAAATAATATTTAAGGGATACTTTATCTAGAGAGGTAAGGTGTTTTTTGTTTTGTTTTTGGTTTTCTTTAATGCATCTTTTTAAAAAAAATATTTATTTATTTATTATTTATTTGGGTTGTGCCGGGTCTTAGTTGCGGCAGGCGGGTTCCTTAGTTGTGGCATTTGGACTCTTAGTTGCGACATGCATGTGGGATCTAGTTCCCCGACCAGTGGTTGAATCCTCGCCCCCTGCATTGGGAGCATAGAGTCTTAGCCACTGCGTCACCAGGGAAGTCCCTTAATGCATCTTTTAAAACCTGAATTGTAAGAACTTTCTTCTGGAAAAATTCTTAAGGAAATTAGAAATTTATGGGAGATAATGAAATAGAAATATACCACTATTAAATATTCATTAAGAAGTTGCAGTATTTTTTACAAACTTAAGCTTTCTTTTTTCTGATTTTGAAAGCAAAATATTTGCTTGTTTAAAAAAAAATGCAAACAATGTAGGAGTGTAAAAAGATGAAAGCCTTCTTGCCATAATTCCACTTCCAGAAACGACCACTGTTAGTAGTTTGGTGAACTTCATGTATGGCAGATACTTGGCATTTATGTCACCATTTTCCATTCCCTCCCTCATGGTAGAAATTGATAATTCATTATGGTGTTCTTTTCCCTTAAACCTAGATGTTCTGAGTTTACCACTCTTGGCAGCCGTTTCTGATGGATGAGAGTTACTCTTCAACATGAAATCAGTTGACCATCCTTGGTGCAGATACTTTGTCTTTTATATATGAATATGCACATCCTTTAGGTGATTTTTAGAGTGTTGTTTTTTGGAGTGTTTATAGAAAGTTATTGAATTTTCTTAGCTGAAATAGCTCTTAAAGATTATCTAATAGCCTTATTTTATCGGAAATGAGGAAGTGATCTTTATTCAAAAATTGTTGAAAATTTTATGGGCTTCCCTGGTGGCGCAGTGGTTGAGAGTCTGCCTGCCAATGCAGGGGACGCGGGTTCGTGCCCTGGTCTGGGAAGATCCCACATGCCATGGAGCGACTGGGCCCGTGAGCCACAATTACTGAGCCTGCGCGTCTGGAGCCTGTGCTCCGCAACAACAGAGGCCGCAATAGTGAGAGGCCTGCGCACCGCGATGAAGAGTGACCCCCACTTGCCACAACTAGAGAAAGCCCTCGCACAGAAACGAAGACCCAACACAGCCATAAATAAATAAATTAATAAATAAAATAAAATAAAAAGCAGCTGTTGTTGTTTAAAAAAAAAAAATTGTTGAAAATTTTAGAATTTATGTAGAGGTGAGAAATAGGCACACATGGAAGAAAACAGTTAAAGAGGTTATGCTCAACTTATTAAAATATAATGGTGGTATTTTACTGAAGGGTACAAAACCAAGACCTGAATAAATGGAGAAGCATATTATGTTCTAAAAATATAAATTTGTAGTCACCATTAACATGTCAGTCCTTTCCAAGCTAATGTATAAATCTGATATAATTCCAGTAGGAGTCTCAACAGGTAAATTTTTAAGTTGATTATAAAGTTCATCAGGAAGAATAAACCCAAGAGGTCTTAAAAAGTAGAATCATGAATAAGACATTTATGTAACAGATGTTAAAGTGTAAAATAAGCCTTTTCTTAAAATTTAATTTTTCTTTTATATTGGAGTATAGTTGATTTACAATGTTGTGTTAGTTTCAGGTGTATAGCTAAGTCATTCAGTTATACATATACATATATCCTTTTTTTTTCAGATTCTTTTCCCATACAGGTTATTACAGAATATTGAGTAGAGTTCCCTGTGCTATAGAGTAGGTCCCTGTTGATTATCTGTTTTATATATAGTAGTGTGTATATGTTAATCCTAAACTCCTAATTTATCTCTTTCCAAGTCCCCCACCCCCACCCCACAATCCCAAGTCTGCTTTCGAAATCTGAGTCTGTTTCTCTTTTGCAAATAAGTTCATTTGTATCATTTTTTTTAGATTCCACATGAAAGTGATATATGATATTTGTCTTTCTCTGTCTGACTTCACTTAGTATGATTATCTCTAGGTCCATCCATGTTGCTGCAAATGGTATTATTTTATTCTTTTTTATGGCTGAGTAATGTTCCATTGCATATATGTACCACATCTTCTTTATCCATTTCTCTGTCAATGGGCATTTAGGTTGCTTCCATGTCTTGGCTATTGTAAATAGTGCTGCAGTGAACATTGGGGTGCATGTATCTTTTCAAATATGCATGTATGGTTTTCTCTGGATATATGCCCAGGAGTGGGATGTATGGTAATTGTTGGAACATATGGTAATTCTATTTTTAGTTTCTTAAGGAACCTCCGTACTGTTCTCCATAGTAGTTCTACCAATTTACATTCCCACCAGCAGTGTAGGAGGGTTTGCTTTTCTCCACACCCTCTCCAGCATTTATTGTTTGTAGACTTTTTGATGACGGCAATTCTGACCTGTGTGAAGTGATACCTCATTGTAGTTTTGATTTGCAGTTCTCTAATAATTAGTGATGTTGAGCTCTTTTCATATGCTTTTTGGCCATCTGTATGTCTTCTTTGGAGAAATGTCTATTTGGACCTTCTGCCAATATTTTGATTGGGTTGGTTGTTTTTTTGATATAGAACTGCGTGAGCTGTTCGTGTATTTTGGAGATTAATCCCTTGTTGGTCGCTTTGTTCGCAGATATTTTCTCCCATTCTGTGGGTTGTCCTTTTGTTTTGTTTATGGTTTCCTTTGCTGTGCAAAAGCTTTTAAGTTTAATTAGGTCCCATTTGTTTATTTTTGTTTTTATTTTCATTACTCTAAGAGGTGGGTCCAGAAAAGATACTGCTGTGATTTATGTCAAAAAGTGTTCTGCCTATGTTTTCCTCTAAGAATTTTATAGTATCTGGCCTTACATTTAGGTCTTTATTCTATTTTGAGTTTATTTTTGTGTATGGTGTTAGAGAATGTCCTGATTTCATTCTTTCACATGTGGCTGTCTAGTTAATAAAGCTGTTGATAGTATGGAATTCATACAGAAAATTAGAGGAGCAGAATGGAGAAAATAGGAACAGTTCTAAATGTATATAAGAATTTTTTTTGAATTTTATTTATTTTTTTATACAGCAGGTTCTTATTAGTTATCCATTTTATACATATTAGCACATATATGTCAATCCCAATCTCCCAATCCATCCCACCCACCCCCCACCACCACCACCACCACTTTCCCCCCTTGGTGTCCATACGTTTGTTCTCTGCATCTGTGTCTCAATGTCTGCCCTGCAAACCGGTTCATCTGTACCATTTCCTAGGTTGCACATATATGCATTAATATACGATATTTGTTTTTCTCTTTCTGACTTACTTCACTCTGTATGACCGTCTCTAGATCCATCCACGTCTCTACAAATGACCCAATTTCGTTCCTTTTTATGGCTGAGTAATATTCCATTGTGTATATGTACCACATGTTCTTTTTCCATTCATCTGTTGATGGACATTGAGGTTGCTTCCATGTTCTGGCTATTGTAAATAGTGCTGCAGTGAACATTGAGGTGCATGTGTCTTTTTGAGTTACGGTTTTCTCTGGGTTTATGCCCAGTAGTGGGATTGCTGGGTCGTATGGTAGTTCTATTTTTAGTTTTGTAAGGAACTTCCATACTGTTTTCCATACTGGTTGTATCAATTTACATTCCCACCAGCAGTGCAGGAGGGTTCCCTTTTCACCACACCCTTTCCAGCATTTATTGTTTCTAGGTTTTTTGATAATGACCGTTCTGACCAGTGTGAGGTGATACCTCTTTGTAGTTTTGATTTGCATTTCTCTAATAATTAGTGACGTTGAGCAGCTTTTCATGTGCTTCTTGGCTATCTATATGACTCGTTTGGAGAAATGTCTATTTAGGTCTTCTGCCCATTTTTGGATTGGGTTGTTTGTTTTTTTAATATTGAGCTGCATGAGCTGTTTATATATTTTGGAGATTAATCCTTTGTTCATTCATTTGCAAATATTTTCTCCCATTCTGAGGGTTGTCTTTTTGTCTTGGTTGTAGTTTCCTTTGCTGCACAAAAACTTTTAAGTTTCATTAGGTCCCATTTGTTTATTTTTGTTTTTATTTCCATTACTCTAGGAAGTGGATCAAAAAAGATCTTGCTGTGATTTATGTCAAAGAGTGTTCTTCCTGTGTTTTCCTCATAAAAATTTAATTTATTGTAAAGGTGGCAATTTAAGCATCGGGTATAAATTACTCAAATTGAGTTGAAATAATTAGCTGTTAATTTTTAAAATGGATAAATATAGAGCTTTATCAGCCACCCTGTACATCAATAAAATCTCAATGTGTTAAAGGCTGAGTGAAAAAAATATGTAACTTTGAAAATGATAGGAAAAAATGTAGAATATTTTTTAAATCTCAGGAAAGGGAGAGGCCTTTCTAAGTAGAATAGAATAGCCAATAACAATATAAAGGAAGATAGGAAGAGCTCTAAGGAAGAGAAGGCTTTGATGACTGGAACTACACGGCCTCTGCCAAATCACGAGGAAAGCTAGGCTGAGAACAGCAGGTCTCCACCTGAGATAGGCTGGGACCTGGGACCCTTTACCAGAGCACTTGAACCTGGACAAACTTCCCCTGAAGCAACAGAATACAAAGAAACTGTAAGGGACTAAAAATAACTGCACGCATGGCAGTTGGGGCAGTTATGAACAATAAGATACAAAAAAGCCACAAACCAGCTGAGGTGCCAGGAGCAAAAGCAGGGCACTGTGCATAATCCCTGCACAAAGCACCACCACGGCAGTGGGCAGGTTACCTAAGCTGTACCTCCTGCCCAACTCACGTACCTGCCCCTGTTGTTACCCATTTTAAGGACCCAAGCAGCTCCTCTTGTGGAGTGAGCATGGGCACCTGACTCTTGTTTTCACCCCCTTATGCTGCAGCATTAGACCCAATAAAGCCTTGCCTCGAAAAAAATAAATAAAGGAAAATAAGAAATTTAGGCTCCATAGAAATCTAGCTAAATATAATGGTGCCATAGTTAAAAATGAGTGACAGATGGGAGGAAACATTTTCAGTACAGATAGCATGTACAAGTCTCAAAAATACCAAAATACCAATGTTTCATCGAGTCAGTAAAAATTATAAACAACTTAATAGAAAATAAGCAAAGAAATTTAATGCAAAGTAAATGGCCAGTAAATATATAAAGAGGCTACCCCTCACTAGTTATCAAGGAAGTCAAGGTGAGGATTCTTTTCTTCTCAGCTTAGAAAAATTTTTAAATAAAATTCAATCATATGAAGGTATAGGAAAGTGAATCCTGTGGTGCACTGTTTGTGGGAGTACAGGCACTATATCCTATTCGGCAGCACCTGTCAAATATTAAATACAAATATTCTTTGGTCAGTCACTATTCTAGAGATTGATTGCTCATTGACACAAAAGTAGCTTTTTCCTAATTTTAATAATGAAAATTATGAATAACTCAAATGTATATCACCTGATAAATGGGTAAACAGAATGTGGTATATCCATACAATGACATTTTATTGAGCCGTAAAAAGGATTGAAGTACTGATAGATCCTATAACATGGGTAAACCTTGCAAAGATAATGCTTGGTAAAAGAAGCCAGACACAAAAGAATGTATGTTGCATGATTCCATTTATATGAAATGTCCAGAATAAGCAAATCCATAGAGACAGAAAATAGATTAGTGGTAGCTGGGGTATGAGGAGAGGAAAGAATGGGGAGTAATTGGTTTAACAGGTATGGGCTCCTCTTTTGGGAGATGAAAATATTCTGGAATTAGATGGTGGTGATTGTTGCACAACCTTGTGAATGTATTTAAAAACCGTTGTTGCTACACACAATCTTTCAACTGTATACCTGAAAATGGTTAAACTAGTAAATTTTATACATTTTACCACCATTTTTAAAAAACCATTAAATTGTAGACTTTAAAATGGTGGATTGTATGATTTGTGAATTATATCTCAATTTTTAAAAATACAAGCATACCTCATTTCATTGTGCTTTGCAGATACATTGTTTTGTTTTTGTTTTTGTTTTTTTACAAATTGAAGGTTTGTGACAACCCCGCATTATCAAATGATGGTTAGCATTTTTTAGGAATAAAGTATTTTTAATTAAGGTAGGCACACTGTTTTAGATGTAATGCTGTTGCACACTTAGTAGACTACAGTATAATATAAACAACTTTTATAAGTACTGGGAAACCGAAAAATTCGTGTGACACACTTTATTGCAGTATTCACTTTATTGTGGTGGTCTGGAACCAAACTCGCAATGTCTCCGAGGTATGCCTGTTGCCAAAGATACTCCTGGGTTAGCCTTGGTACCATTGATTGATCACAATGGTTTCTTAGATATTGAAACTGAAAAAATATACTAAGCCAGGTATATTTATAAAATACAGAGGAAGTATTAATATTTAAGTTTCAAAAGTCCATTATGGATGGCTGCAGGTCTTAAGCACTCCTTACTTTCTACTCTGAATCACCAAAGCTCAGTTGTCTTCTTAGTTATCTAAATAGGTTAACTACTTGGTGTGCAGTAGCTGCTTGCTCTAATAATGTAACCAGTGACTATTAACCTGAGTTCTGTTACCAAGTCTGGCACAAGGGGAGATTTCCCTTTCCCCATACTCAACATGGTTATGTTGTGCTCTCTTGTTCCATTAGGGTCCATGTGGCTTTGAGAGTACCAGACACAAAATGGCTAATTTTTTAGTTGTTGGAATTGTCATTGCTGTTGAACGGATGCATTAACTGACCACATATCCATTGAAGGCAACAGTGGATAGAATAGTCTCTGACATGCATTTATGCAATCATTTTTCAAATATTTATTAGTTCATTGGGGGATACAGCATTCTGCCATCATGGAATTTATGGTTAGAGGCGAAGAGGAGACATAAACAAATAGGTAGTAAAATATGTTAGATGGTGATAAGCACTGTGTAGAAAAATAGAGGCAGGAAGAGAATATAGGGAATGCCAGAGTGGAAATTACAGTATTGAATAAGGTGATCAGGAAAGTTCTCCCTGAGAAAGTACTATTTGAACAAAGACTTGAAGAGAATAAGGGGATGAGCATGGAGATATTTGGAGAAACAGCATTTCAGGCAGAGGAATTTGTTAATGCTAAGACTCTGAAGTGGTACCTAGAGTCACTGGATTGCATTGAACAGGAAAAGGTAAGTTCTGAAAATATCAGGGAGGGACCCAGCTCATAAGGCCTTGTAGACCAATGTAAGGAATTTGCATTTATTTTGAATAAGATGGGAAGCCACCAGGATTTGAGCAGAGAGGTGACATAATCTAACTTAAATTTTAACCAGACCATTAAGGTTGCTGTGTGGAAAATAGAAAACAGAGGCAAAAGCAAGGATACCAATGTAGTGATGAATAATAATAACCCTAAGAGAAATTAAAATAGTTTGGGATTTGCTCATAAATTGAATATAGGGTGTGAAAGAGAGGCATCAAAGAGGACATGTACATATATAGATAATGTGGCATGCTTAAGAGTGGAGTTTCTGTTAGCTGAGGTAATGAAACCTGCGTCAGGATGTTTTAGGGTAAGATCACAAGGTCATTTTGGAGTAAATTATATTTCATCAAATTAAGATGGCACCATTTGTAAAATGCAGCTTCCAGCTGAACTATGACACAGTTTGAAATGTGCAACCCAGTTTCAGAAATGTTAAGGTGGAAAAGAACAATAACAAAAACAGATGCTTTTCAGGGTCAGTAAAATACAGAGTAAAGTTTGAGATGCCTATATAGCCATTCAGGTAGAAATGTTGAATGGGCAATTGGATTTTTTAACCTATCGTTTGGCGAGAAGTCTGGGCCAAAGATAATACGTCTGGGGAGTTGGCAGTAGGGTGATTGAAATCTCCAAGGCAGAAGATACAAAGCAAAGAAGTTTAAGAGCTAGACCCTGTTGTACTGCAGCATTTAGAGGCCGAATATAGGGAAAGGAAACTGGGAAGAATGCTAGTGAGTCCGAAGAATATAGTACCTGGAAAGCAGTACTGTGAATGGCTTGAATGGCTTGAGGAGGAGGAGTGATATGTGTCCAGTGTTGCCGATAGGTCGAGTAAAATGAAGACAAAGAACTTAAATTAGATTTAGCTCATTGTAGGCCTTGGCAAGGTTTAGGGGAGGTGGTGCTTTTATTTATTTCTGTTGAATGTTCAGGAAAGGCCTGTTGAGAATATTCATGAGTTGAGAACTAAATAAGAACCATAAGAACTGGGAGTAGAGTGTTCCAGGCAGATGGAAGAGTTTGTGCTCAGGATCTAAGGCAGAATTAAATTTGTTGTTTCTGAGGAACAGAAAAATAGTAGTGTGGCTGCAGTGAAATGAGGTGTTTGTTGTAGGACTTCGGAAGATACCATTTATTTGGTTCCTTGATACCATTTACTTTTTGTTCCTGATTTGGTGTTCTTTTAATTATGACTAGCTAATGAATTTTATCAGCATCTATTGAATTGATCATATTATTTTAATTGTTAAATTCAGTTAATTTCCTGATATTCACCCAGTTTTGCATTCTTAGAATAAATGCAGTACAGTCATAATTTTTGCATTGCTAGATTTGCTTTTCTCATGTTTTATTTAGGATTTTTACATCTGTATTTTGTTTGTGAAATATTTGTTGTTTGAATGTTTGGTTAAACTTACTGATAAAATCATCTGGACCTCGAGTTTTTTTTTGTTTTTTAATTTTTTAACTAATTAATGATAGTGTATTATTTCATTTTTCTATTTCTTGAATCGTGGTAGTTTATACTTGTCTAAAACAATTTTTCATCTTAGCTTTTAATTTTATTGGGCTAAATAATAGCTTCTTATGTAACTTTATTATATTTGTATTATGTTGTCTCATATATAATATATATTATCTAAGTGTCTTCTGTAGTTGTATTCCCCTCTTTCATTCATGTTTTTTTCAGGATTTGGAAAAAATTGATTTGTTAGTTTTATTAGTCTTTTTTAGTGAATTAACTTTTTGCATTGTTATTTATGTCTTAACATCATTGCTTTCTATTTCATTAATTTTTACTCTTTGCTAATTCTTCTTTAAACTTTTGGTTTCTTTTGTTCTAATTTCTTGAAATGGATATTTATTGCACTGATTTTCAGTCTTTTGTTTTTTCCCTGATATAAATAGTTAAGGTTAAAATTTTCCCTCTCAGTATTGCTTTAGTTCCATCTCCCAAATTTTGGTATATTGTATTTTCATACTTTTCAGTTGTGAATGTTTTCTTCATTTTCTTTTTGAGTTCATAAATTAAAAGTTGTTTCAGATTCTAATGTAGTGATTTTCCTGTTACATTTTAGTATTGATTTCCACTTTGATAGTAGTGTGGTAAAAGAAAGGGAGAGAGAGAGAGAGAGAGAGAGAGATGGTCTTTATGTTCCCAGTCCTTTGAAATTTGTTTAGACTTACTTGTACTGAGCTTTTGTAATTGTCACTTGTTTGGTTGAAAGAATGAGAATTCTGCTGTTGTATGTGCAATGTTCAGTATTTGTCCATTAGTTCAAGCTTATTAGTTATATTGCTAAATCTTCTGTATTTTAGCTGATTGCAGTTGTCAGATCAATTCCTTAATTACTAAGAAAAGTGTATTCCACTATTCCTTTATGTAGATTTGTCAATTACCCTTGTTCTGTCAATTTTTGCCTTATATATTTTCAGGACATTATTGAATTCTTTATTGTTATGTACTGATTTCTTCATCTTTTGAGACTTTTTGTTTTAGAATCTGTTTAATTTGCTATTAATGAATGTAGTTAGCAGCTTTCTCTTTAAATATTTTCCTGGTTATCTTTCTTTCATTCATTTCAAGTTTTTAATATCTTTTTTATCTTATTTAAACAAGGATAGTGGGGTGGTGTTTTTCATGTAGTCTTTTAAATAATACATACAGTTCATTTACTGTAATTACTTATATGTTTGGACTTATTTTTACTGCCTTATTCTGTGCCTTTAATTTGGCCCACTTTTCAGTATTTGTTTCCTCTCTTGCCTTCATTTGGTTTTTTTTGTTTGGTTAATTTTTCTTTTTTTATTGTTTTGGAAATTATGCATTCTTCTCTTGTTTTAATGGTTATTAGAATTACTAGAAGTTACATGACAATGTAATACTGTAATAGAGTCTAGACTTAATTAAATTTTCATCTTCCTACTGAATAAATATCTTAGAGTGCTTTTTATAACTTTTTCTCTGAATTTATATGCTACTTTAATTCTCTCTTGTTTCTTAAACTCTTCAAGATATAATAACTATTATTAATTTAAACTGTAATGTTTGTTTAGAATTACGCCACATACTTTCTGTTTGCCTTGCTTTTCATTCTTTCTTGCATTTGTTTTCTTCCCTCTGGGATCACTTTCTGCCAGAGGACATTCTTTAAAGTTTCCTTTAGTGAAGCTCTTCTAACACTCGGTTTTTGTCTGTAAATATTTTGCTCTAAATCTTGAAAGATGTACTTGCTTTATATAAAATTCTACACTGATAGATACTTTCTCAGCACATGCAAAGTACTCCATTGTCTTCTGTTGTGAATCTAACCTTAGTTTCTTTGTAATTGTTTTTGGTGTTTTATAGTTTCACATCATATATTTATGTGTGGATTTATTTTTTATTAACACTGTGATTTATTCTTAAATCTGTAGTTTGGAAAATTCTTATCTATTATTTCTCCAAATACTGCCACTGACCCATTCTTAGCCTACCTTCCTTCCAGAACTCTTATAAGACAGATGTTAGGCTTTCTCAGTCATCCAAGTCTCTTAAGATCTTTCATATTTTTCATCTTTTTATGTCTATGTTGCATTCTAGATCCATTTCTCTTTGGTTCTTTTTCAGATCTATTGTTTGTTTATATTTTCAATCTTTTATTTCTTAAAATATAATAAACCTACTTATACTTGAGTCCTTTGATTCCAATATGATTTTACTTTCGATTTCTGCTAGTTCTTACTCTTGAAGCTTTGTTTTCTTGGGTGTGTGTTTCCAGCGAGCTTCTCCTTTCTCTTGGAACTTTATCTGTGTTAAACTCTTTGATGATAAAGGTAGATTCCTGCTGA
>NW_006770293.1:566422-568598 GCF_000442215.2 Lipotes vexillifer
AATTTTTGTTAACTTCTGTTAAAGATCATTGGATACTATTAAACCAGTATATCAATATACAGAATTCTCAGTTTGAGGGTTTTTGAACCTCCTTATGTCTGTCATGTAACTTCAAGATACAAATCTGTTTGAGAGTGACTTGGGGTTAGTAACTCTCAGGGTAAAATTTTTCTTCATTTCACAGTTCGACTCATAGTTTGATACAGGCAAGTTGGCCTTGCTGTGTGGCTGATGGTGGTGGTGGAGGTAATGGAGTAATTCTAGTTTACCCTCACAGTGACAGTATAGCCTTTGGGGGATGGTTTCTTTTCTCCTTTTTTTTTTTTTTTTTTTAATTAAAGTATAGTTGATTTACAGTGTTGTGCTAATTTCTGCTGTACAGCAGAGTGACTCAGTTATACACATATATACCTTCCTTTTTATATTCTTTTCCATTATGGATTATCCCAGGAGATTGGATATAGTTCCATCCCCAAATTCCCAGCCTATCCTTCTCCCACCCCTCCTCCCCCTTGGCAACCACAGGCCTGTTCTCTATGACTGTGAGTCGGTTTCTGGTTTGTAGATAGGTTCATTTGTGCCATATTTTAGATTTCACATATAAGTGATATCACATGGTATTTGTCTTTCTCTTTCTGACTTACTTAGTGTGATAATTTCTAGTTGCATCCATGTTGCTGCAAATGACATTATTCTGTTCTTTTTTATGGCTGAGTAGTATTCCATATTGTGTGTGTGTGTGTGTGTGTGTGTGTGTGTGTGTGTGTGTATACACACACACACCATATCTTCTTTATCGATTCATCTGTTGATGGACATTTAGGTTGTTTCCATGTCTTAGCTCTTGTGAATGGTAGTGCTCTGAACATTGGGGTGCATATATCATTTTGAATTATAGTTTTCTCCAGATATATGCCCAGCAGTGGGACTGATGGATCATATGGTAATTCTATTTTTAGTTTTCTGAGGAACCTCCATACTGTTTTCCTTAGTGGCTGTACCAAATTACATTCCCACCAACAGTGTAGGAGGGTTCCCTTTTCTTCACACCCTCTCCAGCATTTATTTGTAGACTTTTTAATGGTGGCCATTGTGATCAGCACGAGGTGGTACCTTGTTGTGGTTTTGGTTTTCATTTACTCTAATAATTGGCGATGTTGAACATCTTTTCATGTGCCTACTGGCCATCTGTACGTCTTCTTTGGAGAAATATCTATTTAGGTCTCCTGTCCATTTTTCAATTGGGTTGTTTATCTTTTTGTTATTGAGCTGTATGGGTTGTTTGTATATTTTGGAAGTTAAGCCTTTGTCAGTCACATTGTTTGCAAATATTTTCTCATTCTGTGGGTTGTCGTTTCATTTTGTTTATGGTTTCCTTTGTTGTGCAAAAGCTTGTAGGTTTGATTAGGTCCCATTTGTTTGTTTTTGTTTTTATTTTTATTGCCTTGGGAGACTAACCTAAGAAAACACTTGTACGATTTATGTCAGAGAATGTTTTGCCTATGCGCTCTTCTAGTAGTTTTATGGTGTCATGTCTTACATTTAAGTCTTTAAGCTATTTTGAGTTTGTTTTTGTGCATAGTGTGAGGGTGTGTTCTAACTTCATTGATTTACATGCAACTGTTCAACTTTCCCAGTACCACTTGCTGAAGAGATTGTATTTTTACCATTTTATATTCTTGCCTCCTTTGTCAAAGATTGACCGTAGGTGTGTGGGTTGATTTCTGGGCTCTATTTTATTCCATTGATCCATGTCTGTTTTTGTACCAGTACCACACTGTTTTGATTATTGTAGCTTTGTAGTATTGTCTGAAGTCTGGGAGGGTTATACCTCCTGCTTTGTCTTTTTTTCCTCAGGACTCCCTTAGCAAATCTGGGTCTTCTATGGTTCCGTATAAATTTTTGTATTATTTGTTCTAGTTATGTGAAAAATGTCATGGGTGACTTGCTAGGGATCACATTAAATCTGTAGATTGCTTTGGATAGTATGGCCGTTTTAATAGTATTAATTCTTCCTGTCCAAGAGCATGGGATATCTTTTCATTCCTTTGAATCCTCTTTGATTTCCTTTATTAATGTATTATAGTTCTCAGCATATAAGTCTTTCACCTCCTTGGTCAGGTTTATTCCTAGGGGTTTTTTTGGTGCAATTTTTTTTTTTTTTTTTTTTTTTTTT
>NW_006770293.1:568608-593364 GCF_000442215.2 Lipotes vexillifer
TGCAGTACACGGGCCTCTCACTGTTGTGGCCTCTCCCATTGCGGAGCACGGACGCGCAGGCTCAGCGGCCATGGCTTACAGGCCTAGCTGCTCCGTGGCATGTGGGATCTTCCCAGACCAGGGCACGAACCCATGTCCCCTGCATCGGCAGGCGGAGTCAACCACTGCGCCACCAGTGAAGCCCTTGGTGCAATTTTTAAAGGGATTGTTTTTTTACATTCCCTTTCTAATATCTCATTGTTAATGTAAAGAAATGCAACTGATTTCTGAATGTTTATCTTGTATTCTGCTACTTTGCTGAATTCATTTATTACTAGTGGCTTTTGTGTGGTGCCCTAGGGTTTTCTATGTATACTATCATGTCATCTACATATAGTAAATATTTTAGCTCTTCCCTTCCAATTTGGATACCTTCTATTTTTCTTTTCTGAGTGCTGTGGCTAGGACTTGCAATACTATGTTGAACAGAAGAGTTGAGAGTGGTGATCCTTGTCTTGTTCCAGGTTTTAGCGAGAAGGCTTTCTGCTTTTCACCACTGAGTATTATATTGGCTGTGGGTTTGTCATAAATGACTTTTTTTTTTTTTTTTTGCGGTACGCGGGCCTCTCACTGTTGTGGCCTCTCCTGTTGCGGAGCACAGGCTCCGGACGCGCAGGCTCAGCGGCGATGGCTCACGGGCCCAGCCGCTCCGCGGCATGTGGGATCTTCCCGGACCGGGGCACGAACCCGTGTCCCCTGCATCGGCAGGCGGACTCTCAACCACCGCGCCACCAGGGAAGCCCCATAAATGACTTTTATTATGTTGAGATATGTTCCCTCTGTACCCACTTTGGTAAGAGTTTTCATCATGAATGGATGTTGAATTTTGTCAAATCCTTTTTCTGTATCTATTGAGATGATGTGGTTTTTGACTTTAGTTAATGTGTATTAACATTGATTGATTTGCATATATTGAATCATCCTTGTGAACTTAAGATGAATCGCGCTTGGTCATGGTGTATAATCTTTTTTATGTATTGTTGGATTTGGTTTGCTAATATTTTGTTGAGAACTTTTGCATCTATACTAATCAAAGATGTTATAATTTTCGTTTTTGGTGATGTCTTTGTCTGGTTTTGGTATCAGGGTGATGGTGGCTTCATAGAATGTCTTTGAGAGTGTTCCCTCCTCTTCAATCTTTTGAAAGAGTTTTAGAAGGATCAGTATAAGTAGGATCTTCGTATGTTTGGTAGAATTCGCCTGTGAAGCCATCTGGTCCTGGACTTTTGTTTGTAGGGAGTTTTTTTGCTTTATTTTTTAATTACAGATTCTATTTTACCTCTAGTGATTGATCTGTTCAAATTATCTTTCTTCTTGATTCAGTTTTGGTGGGCTCTGTGTTTCTAGAAAGTTGTCCATTTCTTACAGGTTGTCAACTTTGTTGGCATATAATTATTCATAGTATTCTCTTATGGTTCTTTGTATTTCTGTGGTATCGGTTGAGATTTCTCCTTTTTCATTTCTTATTTTGTTTATTTGGATTCTCTCTTTTTTCTTCTTGGTGAGCCTGGCCAGAGGCATGTCAATTTTGTTTACCCTCTCAAAGAACCAGCTCTTGGCTTTACTAATTTTTTTTGTGTTGTGTTTTTAATGTCTGTTTTATTTATTTCCTCTCTGTTCTTTATTATTTCCTTCCTTCTGCTGACTTTAGGTTTTGTTTATTTTTCTTTTTCTAATTCTTTTAGGTGGTAGGTTAGGTTGTTTATTTGAGGTTTTTCTTATTTTTTGAGGAAGGCCTGTATCGCTGTCAACTTCCCTCTAAGAACTGCTTTTGCTGCGTCTCATAGATTTTGTATGGTTGTGTTTTCATTGCCATTTGTCTCCAGGTATTTTTAACTTCCTTTTTGATTTCCTCGTTGACCCATTGATTTTTTAGTAGCATGTCGTTTAGTCTCCATGTAATTTTTTTTTTCTCATTTCTTTTCCTGTGGTTGATTTCTTGTTTCATGCCATTGTGGTTGGAGAAGATCCTTGAAATAATTTCTGTACTCTTAAATATGTTGAGGTTAGTTTTGTTTCCTTGTATGTGGTCAGTCCTAGAGAATATTCCATGTACACTTGAAAAGAATGTGTTTTCTGGGGGTTTTTTTGCATGTAATGTTCTGAAAATATCAATTAAGTCTAACTGTTCTATTGTATCATTCAGGATCTCTGCTACCTTATTGATTTTCTGTCTAGAAGATCTGTTTGTTGACGTGAGTGGGGTATTAAAGTCTCCTATTATTGTATTCCCATCAATTTCTGCCTTTATGTCTGCTAGTATGTTTTATGTATTTGTATTCTTCTATATTAGGTGCATATATGTTGATGAGTGTAAAATCCTCTTGTATTGACCTTTTTATCATTATATAGTATCCTTCTTTATGTTTCTTTATGGCCTCTGTTTTAAAATCTATTTTGTCTGATATGCATATTGTGACTCCCGCATTCTTGTCATTTCCGTTTGCATGAAATATCTTTTTCCATCCCCTCGCTTTCAGTCTGTGTGTGTCCTTTGTCCTAAGGTGGATCTCTTGTAGGCAGCATATTGTAGGCTCTTGTTTTTTCATCCAGTTGGCCACTCTCTGTCTTTTGTTGGAGCATTTAGTCCATTGACATTTAAGGTAATTATTGATACATATACATTTATTGCCATTTTAAACCTTGTTTTCCAGTTGATTGTTTCTTCTTTGTTCCTTTCCTTTTTTGTTTTTTTTTTTGTGACTTGATTACTTTCTTTTATTTTATGCTTGTGTTCTCTTCTTTTTGGTTTTTGTGAATCTGTTGTATGTTTTTGATTTATGGTTGCCCTGTTTTTCAAGTATGTTAACCCCTTCTTATATCTGCTTGCTTTAGACTGATAGTCATACAGCCTCAAACAGAGTCTAAAAAAAAAAAAAGAATCTACATTTTCTTACTCTTCTTCCCCACCTTTTATGATTTTGATGTCCTTTTTTTTACATCTTCATGTTTATTCTTTTGCTGTTCCTTGTCTTTATCGTGGCTTTCACAAATAGGTTTTTTTTTTTTTTTTCTTTTTGATCTGTATACTGACTTATTTAAGTAGTTTACTTTCCAATTGTGATTTCCTCCTTCCTATATCTTCTTGCTTTTTTCTATTTAGAGAAGACCTTTCAATATTTCTTTTAGGATAGGTTTAGTATTGCTGTATTCTTTTAGTTCTTGCTTGTCTGAGAAATTCTTTATCTCTCCTCCTATTCTAAACGATAATCTTGCTAGGTAGAGTATTCTAGGTTGCACAATTTTCCCTTTTCAGACTTTGAATATATTTTGCCACTCCCTTCTGGCCTGCAGTGTTTCTGTGGAGAAATCAGCTGATAGTCTTATGGGGGTTCCCTTGAAATTAACTCTTTGCTTTTCTCTTGCTGCCTTTAGAATCTTTTATTTATTTTTAACTTTTGCGATTTTTATTTATTTTTTATTTCTTTTTATTAGAGTATAACTGCTTTACAATGGTGTGTTAGTTTCTGCTTTATAACAAAGTGAAGCAGTTATAGATATACATATGTTCCCATATCTCTTCCCTCTTGTGTCTCCCACCCTCCCTATCCCACCCCTCCAGGTGGTCACAAAGCATCAAGCTGATCTCCCTGTGCTATGCAGCTGCTTCCCACTAGCTATCTGCCTTACATTTGGTAGTGTATATATGTCCATGCCTCTCTCGTTTTGTCAGAGCTTACCCTTCCCCTCCCCATATCCTCAAGTCCATTCTCTAGTAGGTCTGTGTCTTTATTCCTGTCTTACCCCTAGGTTCTTCATGACGTTTTTTTTTCTTGAATTCCATATATATGTGTTAGCATATGGTGTTTGTCTTTCTCTTTCTGACTTACTTCACTCTGTATGACAGACTCTAGGTCTATCCACCTCATTACAAATAGGTCAGTTTAGTTTCTTTTTATGGCTGAGTAATATTCCACTGTATATATGTGCCACATCTTCTTTATCCATTCATCCAATGATGGACACATAGGTTGTTTCCATCTCCGGGCTATTGTAAATAGAGCTGCAATGAACATTTTGGTACATGTCTCTTTTTGAATTAATGGTTTTGTCAGCGTATATGCCCAGTAGTGGGATTCCTGGGTCATATGGTAGTTCTATTTGTAGTTTTTTAAGGAACCTCCATACTGTTCTCCATAGCGGCTGTATCAATTTACATTTCCACCAACAGTGCAAGAGGGTTCCCTTTTCTCCACACCCTCTCCAGCATTTATTGTTTCTAGATTTTTTGATGATGGCCATTCTGACTGATGTGAGATGATATCTCATTGTAGTTTTGATTTGCATTTCTCTAATGATTAATGATGTTGAGCATTCTTTCATGTGTTTGTTGGCAGTCTGTATATCTTCTTTGGAGAAATGTCTATTTAGGTCTTCTGCCCATTTTTGGATTGGGTTGTTTGTTTTTTTGTTATTGAGCTGCATGAGCTGCCTATAAATTTTGGAGATTAATCCTTTGTCAGTTGCTTCATTTGCAAATATTTTCTCCCATTCTGAGGGTTGTCTTTTGGTCTTGTTTATGGTTTCCTTTGCTGTGCAAAAGCTTTGAAGTTTCATTAGGTCCCATTTGTTTATTTTTGTTTTTATTTCCATTACTCTAGGAGGTGGGTCAGAAAGGATCTTGCTGTGATTTATGTCATAGAGTGTTCTGCCTATGTTTTCCTCTAAGAGTTTGATAGTTTCTGGCCTTACATTTAGGTCTTTAATCCATTTTGAGCTTATTTTTGTGTATGGTGTTAGGGAGTGATCTAATCTCATACTTTTACATGTACCTGTCCAGTTTTCCCAGCACCACTTATTGAAGAGGCTGTCCTTTCTCCACTGTACATTCCTGCCTCCTTTATCAAAGATAAGGTGACCATATGTGCATGGGTTTATCTCTGGGCTTTCTATCCTGTTCCATTGATCTATCTTTCTGTTTTTGTGCCAGTACCATACTGTCTTGATTACTGTAGCTTTGTAGTATAGTCTGAAGTCAGGGAGCCTGATTCCTCCAGCTCCATTTTTTGTTCTCAAGATTGCTTTGGCTATTCGGGGTCTTTTGTGTTTCCATACAAATTGTGAAATTTTTTGTTCTAGTTCTGTGAAAAATGCCAGTGGTAGTTTGATAGGGATTGCATTGAATCTATAGATTGCTTTGGGTAGTAGAGTCATTTTCACAATGTTGATTCTTCCAATCCAAGAACATGGTATATCTCTCCATCTGTTTGTATCATCTTTAATTTCTTTCATCAGTGTCTTATAATTTTCTGCATACAGGTCTTTTGTCTCCTTAGGTAGGTTTATTCCTAGATATTTTATTCTTTTTGTTGCAATGGTAAATGGGAGTGTTTTCTTGATTTCACTTTCAGATTTTTCATCATTAGTATATAGGAATGCCAGAGATTTCTGTGCATTAATTTTGTATCCTGCTACTTTACCAAATTCATTGATTAGCTCTAGTAGTTTTCTGGTAGCATCTTTAGGATTCTCTATGTATAGTATCATGTCATCTGCAAACAGTGACAGCTTTACTTCTTCTTTTCCGATTTGGATTCCTTTTATTTCCTTTTCTTCTCTGATTGCTGTGGCTAAAACTTCCAAAACTATGTTGAATAAGAGTGGTGAGAGTGGGCAACCTTGTCTTCTTCCTGATCTGAGTGGAAATGCTTCCAGTTTTTCACCATTGATGATGATGTTGCCTGTGAGTTTGTCATATATGGCCTTTTTTATGTTGAGGATAGTTCCCTCTATGCCTGCTTTCTGCAGGGGTTTTATCATAAATGGGTGTTGAATTTTGTCGAAAGCTTTCTCTGTATCTATTGAGATGATCATATGGTTTTTCTCCTTCGATTTGTTAATATGGTTTATCACATTGAGTTTTTGCATATACTGAAGAATCCTTGCATTCCTGGAATAAACCCCACTTGATCATGGTGTATGATCCTTTTAATGTGCTGTTGGATTATGTTTGCTAGTTTTTTGTTGAGGATTTTTGCATCTATGTTCATCAGTGATATTGGCCTGTAGTTTTCTTTCTTTGTGACATCCTTTTCTGGTTTTGGTATCAAGTTGATGGTAGCCTCGTAGAATAAGTTTGGGAGCATTCCTCCCTCTGCTATATTTTGGAAGAGTTTGAGAAGGATAGGTGTTAGCTCTTCTCTAAATGTTTGATAGAATTCGCCTGTGAAGCCATCTGGTCCTGGGCTTTTGTTTGTTGGAAGATTTTTAATCACAGTTTCAATTTCAGTGCTTGTGATTGGTCTGTTCATATTTTCTATTTCTTCCTGATTCAGTCTTGGCAGGTTGTGCATTTCTAAGAATTTGTCCATTTCTTCCAGGTTGTCCATTTTATTGGCATAGAGTTGCTTGTAGTAATCTCTCATGATCTTTTGTATTTCTGCAGTGTCAGTTGTTACTTCTCCTTTTTCATTTCTAATTCTATTGATTTGAGTCTTCTCCCTTTTTTTCTTGATGAGTCTGGCTAATGGTTTATCAATTTTGTTTATCTTCTCAAAGAACCAGCTTTTAGTTTTATTGATCTTTGCTATTGTTTCCTTCATTTCTTTTTCATTTATTTCTGATCTGATTTTTATGCTTTCTTTCCTTCTGCCAGCTTTGGGTTTTTATTGTTTTTCTTTCTCAGATTGCTTTAGGTGCAAGGTTAGGTTGTTTATTCGAGATGTTTCCTGTTTCTTAAGGTAGGATTGTATTGCTATAAACTTCCCTCTTAGAACTGCTTTTGCTGCATCCCATAGGTTTTGGGCCGTCGTGTCTCCATTGTCATTTGTTTCTAGGTATATTTTGATTTCCTCTTTGATTTCTTCAGTGATCACTTCGTTATTAAGTAGTGTATTGTTTAGCCTCCATGTGTTTGTATTTTTTACAGATCTTTTCCTGTAATTAATATCTAGTCTCATAGCGTTGTGGTCGGAAAAGATACTTGATACAATTTCAGTTTTCTTAAATTTACCAAGGCTTGATTTGTGACCCAAGATATGATCTATCCTGGAGAATGTTCCATGAGCACTTGAGAAAATGTGTATTCTGTTGTTTTTGGATGGAATGTCCTATAAATATCAATTAAGTCCATCTTGTTTAATGTATCATTTAAAGCTTGTGTTTCTTTATTTTCATTTTGGATGATCTGTCCATTGGCAAAAGTGGGGTGTTAAAGTCCCCTACTATGAATGTGTTACTGTCAATTTCCCCTTTTATGGTTGTTAGTATTTGCCTTATGTATTGAGGTGCTCCTATGTTGGGTGCATAAATATTTACAATTGTTATATCTTCTTCTTGATTTGACCCCTTAATCATTATGTAGTGTCCTTCTTTGTCTCTTCTAATAGTCTTTATTTTAAAGTCATTTTGTCTGATATGAGAATTGCTACTCCACCTTTCTTTTGCTTTCCATTTCCATGGAATATCTTTTTCCATCCCCTTACTTTCAGTCTGTATGTGTTTCTAGGTCTGAAGTGGGTCTCTTGTAGACAGCATGTATATGGGTCTTGTTTTTGTATCCATTCAGCCAGTCTGTGTCTTTTGGTGGGAGCATTTAGTCCATTTACATTTAAGGTAATTATGGATATGTATTTTCCTATTCCCAGTTTCTTAATTGTTTTGGGTTCGTTATTGTACGTCTTTTCCTTCTCTTGTGTTACTTGCCTAGGGAAGTACCTTTAGCATTTGTTGTAAAGCTGGTTTGGTGGTACTGAACTCTCTCAGCTTTTGCTTGTCTGTAAAGGTTTTAATTTCTCCATGAAATCTGAATGAGATCCTTGCTGGGTGGAGTAATCTTGGTTGCAGGTTTTTCTCCTTCATCATTTTAAATATGTCCTGCCAGTCCCTCCTGGCTTGCAGAGTTTCTGTTGAAAGTTCAGCTGTTAACTTTATGGGGATTCCCTTGTGTGTTATTTGTTGTTTTTCCCTTGCTGCTTTTAATATGCTTTCTTTGTATTTAGTTTTTGACAGTTTGATTAATATGTGTCTTGGCGTATTTCTCCTTGAATTTATCCTGTATGGGACTCTCTGTGCTTCCTGGACTTGATTAACGATTTCCTTTCCCATATTAGGGAAGTTTTCAACTATAATCTCTTCAAATATTTTCTCAGTCCCTTTCTTTTTCTCTTCTTCTTCTGGAACCCCTATAATTCGAATGTTGGTGCGTTTAATGTTGTCCCAGAGGTCTCTGAGACTGTCCTCAGTTCTTTTCATTCTTTTTTCTTTATTCTGCTCTGCAGTAGTTATTTCCACTATTTTATCTTCCAGGTCACTTATCCGTTCTTCTGCCTCAGTTATTCTGCTATTAATCCCATCTAGAGTTTTTTTTTTTTTTCCTTTTTTGCGGTACGCAGCCGTCTCACTATTGTGGCCTCTCCCGTTGCGGAGCACAGGCTCCGGACACGCAGGCTCAGCGGCCATGGCTCACGGGCCCAGCCGCTTCACGGCATGTGGGATCTTCCCGGACCGGGGCACGAACCCGTGTCCCCTGCATCGGCAGGCGGACTCCCAACCACTGCGCCCCCAGGGAAGCCCTAGAGTATTTTTAATTTCATTTATTGTGGTGTTAATCGTTGCTTGTTTCATCTTTAGTTCTTCTAGGTCCTTGTTAAATGTTTCTTGCATTTTCTCTATTGTATTTCCAAGATTTTGTATCATCTTTACTATCATTATTCTGAATTCTTTTTCAGGTAGACTGCCTGTTTCCTCTTCATTTGTTAGGTCTGGTCGGTTTTTATCTTGCTCCTTCATCTGCTGTGTGTTTTTCTGTCTTCTCATTTTGCTTATCTTACTGTGTTTGGGGACTCCTTTATGCAGGCTGCAGGTTCGTAGTTCCTGTTGTTTTTGGTGTCTGTCCCCAGTGGCTAAGCTTGGTTCAGTGGGTAGTGTAGGCTTCCTGGTGGAGGGGACTAGTGCCTGTGTTCTGGTGCATGAGGCTGGATCTTGTCTTTCTGATGGGCAGGTCCATGTCTGGTGGTGTGTTTTGGGGTGTCTGTGGCCTTATTATGATTTTAGGCAGCCTCTCTGCTAATGGGTGGGGTTGTGTCCTTTCTTGCTAGTCGTTTGGCATAGAGTGTCCAGCACTGTATCTTGCTGGTCGTTGAGTGAAGCTGGGTGCTGCTGTTGAGATGGAGATCTCTGGGAGATTTTCGCCGTTTGATATTATGTGGAGCTGGGAGGTCTCTTGTGGACCACTGTCCTGAAGTTGGCTCTCCCACCTCAGAGGCACAGCCCTGACTTCTGGCTGCAGCACCAAGAGCCTTTCATCCACACAGCTCAGAATAAAAGGGAGAAAAAGTAGAAAGAAAGGATTAGTAGAAGTAGAAAGAAAGAAAGAAAGAAAGAAAGAAACGAGGGAGGGAGGGAGGAAGGAAGGGAGGGAGGAAGGAAGGAAGGAAGGAAAGAAAGAAAGAAGGAAAGAAAGAAAGAAGATAAAGTAAGATAAAATAAAATAATTAAAATAAAAAATAATTATTAAGGAAAAAAAATTTTTTTAAGAAAAAAAAAAACAGATGGATAGAACCCTACCACAAATGGTGAAAGCAAAGCTATACAGACAAAATCTCACACAGAAGCATACACATACACACTCACAAAAAGAGGAAAAGGGGAAAAAAATCATAAATGTTGCTCTCACATTCCACCTCCTCAATTTGGGATGATTCGTTGTCTAAAGGAGGGAGGGAGGGAGGGAAGGAAGGAAGGAAGATAAAGAAAAATAAAATAATTAAAATAAAAAATTATTAAGAAAAAAAATTTTAAAAAACAACAAAAAACGGACTGATAGAACCCTAGGACAAATGGTGGAAGCAAAGCTATACAGACAAAATCTCATACAGAAGCATACACATACACACTCAGAAAAAGAGGAAAAGGGGAAAACGTCATAAATCTTGCTCTCAAAGTCCACCTCCTCAATTTGAGATGATTCGTTGTCTATTCAGGTATTCCACTGATGCATGGTACATCAGGTTGATTGTGGAGCTTTAATCCGCTGCTTCTGAGGCTGCTGGGAGAGATTTCCCTTTCTCTTCTTTGTTCGAACAGCTCCCGGGGCTCAGCTTTGGATTTGGCCCCGCCTCTGAGCATAGGTCGCTGGAGGGCGTCTGTTCTTTGCTCAGACAGGACGGGGTTAAAGGAGCTGCTGATTTGGTGCTGAGTGAGCCACAGCTGGCTCACTCAGCCCAGGGGGGAGGGAGAGGCACGGAGTGCAGGGCGGGCCTGCAGCAGCAGAGGCCAGCGGGAGGAGGGATGTTGTACCAGCCTGAGGCACGCTGTGTGTTCTCCCAGGGAAGTTGTCCCTGGATCCCGGGACCCTGGCATTGGCAAGCTGCACAGGCTCCTGGAAGGGAGGTGTGGATAGTGACCTGTGCTCACACACAGGCTTCTTGGTGGCGGCAGCAGCGGCCTTAGCGTCTCATGCCCATCTCTGGGGTCTGTGCTTTTAGCCGCGGCTCACGCCCATCTCTGGAGCTCCTTTAAGCAGCGCTGTTCTGCCATTTTTATTATAATATGTCTTGATGTACGTCTGTTTGGGTTCATCTTTTTTGGGACCTTCTGTTTCCTGTATCTGGATATCTGTTTCCTTCTTTAGGTTTGGGAAGTTTTCAGCCATAGTTTCTTCAAATACATTTTCAATCCCTTTTTCTCTTTCTTCTCCCTCTGAAATCCTTGTTATGTGTAGATTGGCATGCTTTGTGTTATCCCATAGGTCTCTTATATTGCTTTCTTTTTTTTTTTTCATTTGGCTTTCTGTCTGCTGTTTTGATTGGGTAATTTCCGTTATTCTATCTTCCAGATCGCTTACTCTTTCTTCTGCATTATTCATTCTGCTATTCATTGCCTTTAGCTCAGCTTTTGTCTTGGCAAATGAATTTTCTAATTTTTCTTGTCTCTGCCTTATAGTTTCTACTTCCTTTTTACAGTAATTTGCATTTCTCTTGATAGCCTTTCTTAATTCCTTCAGTATTTTTGTTACATTCTTTTTGAACTTGGTGTCTGTTAGACTGAAGAGGTCTGTTTCATTGTTCCTTCAGGGGAATTCTCTTGGTCTTTTCACTGGGAATGGTTCCTCTTATATCTCTCTTACTCTGTGTATTTAGGAGAAACAATTATATACTGTAGTCTTGGAGGGCTATTTATATGCAGAAGTGTCCCTGTGTAGCTTGTGTGGGTTTAATATGTTTTTGGTGTGAGGGTTGTTTTTGGTTTGGATGCTTGCCGTTTCTTTCCTCAGCATGTGCTGGCTGTTATCCCTTGATAGGGGCTATGCGGGTGCACTGCCTGCGCACGTTTCCAGGAGGTGGGGGAAGCAACCAGCACCCACTCATGGGACCCTTGGTAGCGGCAGCAGTCCACGCCCATCTCTGGAGTCCTAGATGGCAGTGGTGGCTTGCATCCATCCCTGGAGCTCTTGTAGGTGGTGCCCTGCCGCCTGAAAGCACGCGTGCTGAGAAAGGAGCTTCTCTGGCGGTCCCACCCCTCTCCTCACACACACCCGAACAATGGCATCTTGTCTCTCTGGTGGTCCCAGGCTTCTTCCATGCTGCTGATTGCCAGTGAAGAAGATGGATGAATAGATAGGAGGTGTGAAGCAGTAGTACTTTTAAATCAAGAAATAAGTAAATACCCTTCTTTCAGATTTTCTATTTTTTAATGTTCCTTATATTCATGTGGTACAGTCTCCTCTGAATTCAGAGTGGTGGAGTGTAAGATGAGGAAACCATGGGCCACCTGTATGGGCAGGCTGGTTTTGATGTCTGGAAATGCATATGTAGGAGTTAGTTTTCATTCATACATTTTCCAAGTAGACAGTTTCGAGGTTTAACTGTTGTATGCTTTTATATACCAACCCATTTAAAATTGTAGTCAACACGTGATTGGAGTGTAGCATAATGATTAAAGGATAAATAACTCCTCTGGCAGTGTTTGGAAATTAGTATTGGCATTTGTTTTAATTTTATTTTAACAGTTTAAATAATTTCAAATGTTGAAAGAGTAATAACCTACAGGTGGTCAGTTACGTATTATCACTAATGTCAGGCTTTCCTTCTTTGGAGGGGCCAAAATGTCAAAAGGAGTAAAAATTATAATAATAATCCGATGTGGCAACCTTTGATGCAAGAGAATTTTAGAAATTTTATTTCTAAAATTATGTATTTTGAGTATAAAGATTTTTAATTTATTTTTTAACTAGGTTCAGGACTTCTGGAAATCTTGTAATCACTCGTGAGATTGATGTGGCAAAAAGTCAGTCCTTTTGGTTCATCAACAAAAAATCTACAACTCAGAAAGTAGTAGAAGAGCAGGTTGCAGCCTTAAATATTCAAGTGGGCAATCTTTGCCAGTTTCTACCTCAGGTATGAGAGAATTAAATGTAAAGGTGGGAAAATTTTGTGTATGTTTCCTCTTTATGTCATATAAGAATGTAAATACTTTTTAAGAGTATTGTAATGGTTACTATTTTAAATGAGCATAGTGGTGTTAATACTTACTAACAGTTCTTTGTAAAAGGTAGCATCTCATCTCTTACAGTATAAGCTTACTAATTTGTAGTAATTTGGAAATATTCAATTAATGAGCCTGTTAAAGTATTGTAAGGGAAATAAAGGTATTATTTTTAAGTACAGAGAGTAGCTTAAACAGCTGTGTGCTCCCATTCATAGACTCGTAAAATTTTGTTAATAAACAACTTCTTAATCAGTGTGTTTGTATAAAATATTTTATATACTAAGACTTAAATCTATAGGTGTGCCTTCTAGAAACCTTTCATATTTTAAGTTTGTTTAGTAAAAATAAAACATCCTGATATTGCATGTTATATGTTAAAATCAGGTCTTTTTAATTTGTCTTTGAATGCAGTCTAGTGACTGAATTATAGTTCATTTTTTCCTTCAGAAACTGATGATTTGATTACTATGTCCAAGTGGAAGAAAACTTAAAATTTTAAAGTATTTATCAGCTGTTATAAGACTGTTTACAGAAGTATATGTTTAAAATTGCTCTGTGTGTGTTTTTTTTTAACTTCTAGTATTTCATTCCAAATTATGTGTAGTAGATAATCATTTCAGTCCAGGGGAGTATTTTTTCTTTTCTTTCCAAACTATTTGTTAAATGTGTATAAAACTTAAAACCTGGAAATATTGACATTGAAATTTTTTTAGGTTCTCAGAAAGATGACAGTTTATACCCTAAGTTTATTATTTTAAAGAATGATATATGAAGGACAGGGTTTATATTAAGATTCACATCTCAAAATAAAGGGTTTTTTTTTCTTTTAAATGAGTTTCTTCTTGACAAGTATCATTGAGTGAAAAATGTTTTGAAGATATTTATAAACGATAATATTAACTGATATTTAAGTTTTTTGCTCTAGGATAAAGTTGGAGAATTTGCTAAACTCAGTAAAATTGAACTCCTTGAAGCTACTGAGAAGTCAATTGGTCCTCCAGAAATGCACAAATACCACTGTGAACTCAAAAACTTCAGGGAGAAAGAAAAACAACTAGAGGTATTTATAAATAGACAACTCATTTTATGTCTCTCATTGATTTCTATGTCTCAAAATGTGGGAAAGTAAATAGTAGTTCTGATTCATTGAGTGCATTCATATATTTGTGATTTTTTTTCACCTAGGATTTTGTTGCTAACATTAATTAAGTTAGGTGACAAAAAGTGGGAATGGATTTTATATAAAATTTGAAAATTTTGACTATCATTTCATCAAATATATGTTATTAATTGAATTTCTAAAGCAGCAGTCCCCAACCTTTTCAGCACCAGGAACCGGTTTCATGGAAGGCAGTTTTTCTACAGATGGGGGGAGGGGTGGGAGATGGTTCAGGCAGTAATGCGAGCGATGGGGAGCAGCAGACGAAGCTTCACTCGCTTGCTTCCTGCTGTGCGGCCTGGTTCTTAACAGGCCGCGGACTGGTACCGGTCCACAGACTGGGGGTTGGGGACCCCTGTTCTAAAGAACCGATAATAGTATTATAAAGTATTTTTTTTCTCTCAGGAAGTTTCAGTGTTATTCTTTTATTCATTCAGTGTTTACTAAACACTTACTATATGCCAGGCACTGTGTAAGGCTTTGGGTAATACAGCAGATACTTAGCTTTTAATATAGTGTCTCTGTTGAGCCAGTTCTCATATTGTTTTCAGTTGTGTGAGGATGGACTTTGTAAAAGAACTGTACATTTAGTTGCACTGTTTGATTTTTATTTTCACCTTTAATAAATAAATTAAAATGTTCTTTTATAGCATATCATTCTAAAAGGTGCTTTATTTAATGAATCATTTTCCATATCTCAGCAGCTAAAATAAGTTCAGTAATTTTTTGTAATGAGAAATCTTGTAAACAAATGCTTTCTCTTAAACTGTAACTGTCTGTACTTGATAATGAGTTTTATTATAATTTAATACTATTTTTATTGTTATACTTATTCAGAGTGAATGGCCAAAGGAGTCATAATTATTTTATCCTACTTTATATACTCTGTCGGTCCTTTTACTTTTCCCCACATCAAACAATCTTAATACACCCCTCTGAAACACTCACTGAAACTACCTACCAAACTCTGAAAGAAAAAAACATATTCTACTAAGCTCTGAGTACATTTTTGGCATTTGTTAATTTACAATATAAAGGCTGAATTTTAGCTTTCCTTTATCTCATTTCTAACATAGTAATCATAGTAATACCACTCTTCGTTTGTATGTCATGTTACAGCTTTTGTTGAGCTTTCACCTATAGTAAGTTGAGTTGCTTCTACCCTTGAGGTGAATGGGGCAGATACCTCTCTTCTCTTTAGGCAAGAAGAATCCAGGCTTAGAGATGTGGCAGGGCTTCCTCACAGTCCCATAATTAATAAATAGTAGAACCTAGACCAGAATTCAGGTGTGCACATTAGTTTCACACAATTCTTAAGAACTCCTATGGAATCATTTATTGTGAAATTTTGTTAGCACTGTACATTTTTCATTATTAAAAGCTTTGACCTTTTGTCTTTCTTCAGTTAAACTAATTATTAAATAAATGTTTATTTTAGACCTCATGCAAAGAGAAAACTGAATATCTAGAGAAGATGATTCAGAGGAATGAAAGATATAAACAAGATGTGGAGAGGTTCTATGAACGTAAGCGACATTTAGATTTGATTGAGATGCTTGAAGCAAAAAGGCCATGGGTGGTAAGTGTGAGTTATTAAAGGTGAAAATAGTTATTCTTTAATTAGCAGAAAAGTTATAAAGAAGGCACTAATTGCTGTATATTCAAATTAGGTGCTTTTGTTCATTTTTGCTTTGTATATCATACATAGTAACATTTATCTCTTTGTGTTATTATATAATTGTGTGCTATGTTGTTGTTATTGCATGTTGATTAAGTCTGTGCCCTTAATTTTTCCAGATTTGAGTCAACAGATAGTTCTGCTTTATAAAATGTTAATGAGCTAAAATGTTTACATATGTAAAAATTAAATCTTTGAGTGTCCTCAGGTCACTGAGAATTTACTTTGAGTGTGCGACTAATATCAGCTTCAGCTACAGACAAAGCTGAAGGATATTAATTGTAATCTTCTCCTCATTATGCTTCATAAGCTTACTGAAACTATTGGTTTTAGTCACTCTGTGATGTATACTGTTTAAAACCACAGTTTGGGCCAAAGATTCATTTCCCTAAATACATCACTTTTCAGTGGGTGGAACAAAATAAGAAAGTTTAATAATGTTTTTAAGGCTAGGATGGAAATAATTATTAGATTGGAGAAATATGTGGCTTTATTTGTGAACTTCTCCCACCCACCCTAACCCCACCACCCCTGCTTCACCCTATCCTTTCCCATAATTCCATTTTCTTAAACTTTTTTCTTTCTTCAGCTCATTTTAATTAGGTTTATCCTATGTCCATTATTATTCTTGCACCTGCTTTATGTTTGTCTTTTGAAGTCTTTTGATTTCTCCCTTTTCTTTCAAGATTGATTTCAATCTTTTTTCATTTTTTCCTTTTTTTGGTTTACTCTAATGTTTATTTGTATTCTTTTCTTACCTTTCTTCATCCCATTCATTCTTACTATATGCTCTCTTAGCACTCCCCTTAATTTTTTTTAGCAAATATTTATTAATTCCTGTGATGTGACAAGCATCATTTTCACCTGGATGCTACATTTTTTCTCTTGAGCCATTTTACTTTTGTTTTTTCATTTTTATTTTTCATAACTGAGTTTCTTTTGGTTCTTTGTATTTTGTGTATGTGTGTGTGCAGTGTGTGGGCCTCTCACTGTTGTGGCCTCTCCCGTTGCGGAGCACAGGCTCCGGATGCTCAGGCTCAGTGGCCATGGCTCATGGGCCTAGCTGCTCCGTGGCATGTGGGATCCTCCCAGACCGGGGCTCGAACCTGTGTCCCCTGCATTAGCAGGCAGACTCTCAACCACTGCGCCACCAGGGAAGCCCCTTTATATGTTTTTGAATGCCTTCTTTATTGAGAGACTAGAGGAGGTCCTACTGTTAGAAGCCATTAGGATGTAAATTTCAATAACAAGAAGGGATGGAAGACAGAGAGTCTGGCCTATTGATAGAGATGAGTGCTCAGTGAGTATCACTGAGTTAATCATTATGTTGGTATTTACTATTTGTGAAGTTGTTTCAGAGGGCAAATTTTTTATTAATAGACCTGCCAAAGGGATTCAAAACTGTCTTTTTCATAGATTTGGTTTCTGCCTGTACCTTGATTTTAGTATTTGTGTTACTTTAAGCTAGGAGTGCATTAACTTCTCTTTCTTGAATTCATTACAAGGAATATGAAAATGTTCGTCAGGAATATGAAGAAGTAAAACTAGCTCGGGACCGAGCGAAGGATGAGGTCAGAAAACTTAAAGAAGGGCAGATTCCTATAACACAACGCATTGAAGAAATTGAAAGGCAGCGTCACCATTTGGAGGCTCGAATCAAAGAGAAGGTACTTTTCTGGCTCAGTTTTGGATTTCCTATATTTTATTTTAGCAAATACAAAAAATATTTTGCAGGTCTTTTAAAATGCTTTGTAGATTTACTTGTTAACTTTAGTTCCTTAAGTTCTTTTACTAGGAATTCTACCACAGGTCTTTCAAGGTCCTAATCATCACTTGCTACTTTATAGGAGCTTGCTACTCTATAGAAATTCCAAGACATAAAAAGAGAAAAATGAAATGTTATTGTTTTAATAAAAGGAGGATTCAGAGTAGTATTCCTAGAAACGTTTAACTCCTTTTGTGAATTTATTATACATGCTTTGTAACTATATACCCTTTTGGAGGAATGTAATATAAAAATCCTGATGTTTCTTGGAATAAATAATATAATGGCCTATGGAATATTCTTGATATTTTGAAAATGTAAATTTAAATTTTTTGTGATCATGGCTTTTAACCTTTAGGTGAGATTTTGGCGTCAGATATTGTTTTGAGAATGGACCCTGCAATTCTATATAATCGTTTCTAGGATAAAATAACATGAGGAAATAAATGTGAAGAGATACAGAAACATATGTATGCATATTGCTGTAGCTATTTTTAATATCTACAGGAATAACCTTTCATAGATTTTCAAATAATTGTTGGTATTTTGGGTGATAATTATGAATTGGAAAGAAATCATGGAAAATCATTGTGGGTAAACTTACGTAGCAGCTTAATATTTGGACGAGTGGGGTCACATAATTGCCTTGATTGAATTTTTAACTAACTTCCCCTCTTCTGGTTCAATCTTACAGGCAACAGATATTAAGGAGACATCTCAAAAATGCAAACAAAAGCAAGATGTTATAGAAAGGAAAGATAAACATGTAAGATCTTGTATTGAAATTTTTGTTATGTTAATTTGCCCTAACTTTTGTGTTCAGGTGTAGATTATGAGACACCTTCTTGTTTGGGAATTTTCTGAGATCCTCCTCATTCTCTATTTCTTATCTTAATCTGTGAGGGGAACTAAGTTTTGGAAGTATAGCACTTGCACAGAGGATAAATGGGGAAAATGGCTCTAAACTACTCATAGATATGCATTATAGGGTGCAATAGATATGTATTTAATAGGGTGATGGTAAAATTGGATTTAGTTATCCTAATAGCAGAAATTAAATTATAAGGGATTTATTCTGTTGTTTCTTTATATTAAGAGTTGGGTATTAAAAAAGCTGATTATAAATTTATTGTGCATGGATGGGAGTTGATGACAAAATTATTTTAGGATAATTGGGCAAGAAAGTGGGCTTTTTAGCTAACAGATCCCCAGATGTATTTGGGGTTCTGTTCTCCAGGACCATTCAGAAACTAAAGTTTGAATTACCTTTCTTAGGGATAGATGCATGTCTTGAAGCATTCCTGGTGTTTAAAGCATGACATTAATCTCTCAGTTTTCAGCCTTACCCCTTTTCCTATGCCTTTATCTTCAAGTTCCAATCCTCTCTCATTTAACTTCTCCAGAGAATAAACCGCACATTTTCATGACAGAAGCTTGCTTGCTAGCGTTAGTGCTCAAGGTGTGTGCATAGAGGTGGTGTGAAGGCATTGGGGTAGGAGGGTAGTATAGGGTTGGTAGGGGTAATTCTCTATGTGGAGTGTGTGTGTCTTTCTCTTTTTTTTTTTTTAATTTACTTTGGAAGGCTCAACAATAATGTATTTATAGCAAAATCTCCTTTCTCTAAGTCCCTCTAAAGTATGTACAGGGCAGTCACCATTGTATCCAAATACCTGGTAGAGAAATAGAGACTCAACAAAATTAAACGACTTGCAGAACTCAAAAGTAGCTCCCAGTGCCGCACTCTACTTTCCCCAATATAAAATAACATTTTCCATAAAAATCTTACTTAATATGTAATGTCTTTTTACTTGACATTTCCTAGTTCTGAGAGTCTCCAGGATATTTTTTTTTTTAAGAAGAGTCAGTTCTGTTCTTGTTTCTTTCTCTTTCACTCACCCTTTACACTGTGGTTCCTATAATAGGCTGCTAAATTAGTTGTTCCTCTACTACATTTACTCTTCTGAGTATTTATTGAAATCTCCAGTTACTGATGTCTCCTCCCTTACTCCTTTTGTCCTTGTGAGATTGAGCCCTTTTTGCTCCGTTTCTGTTATTTAGTTAGAGTTTAGAAGGAAAAAGGCACAAAGATTCACCTTTAAAACCCCAAACGGGAATACTAGGTTGATAGGTTGTCTAACATTGAACCATCCTTGCATTTTGTCATAAATCTTACTTGGTATTTTAATATGTTCCTGGATTCAAATAGAAAATCTTGTTTTTAGGATTGTTTTACACCATCTGAGATTGACCTAAAATTTTATTTTATTCCATCCTTAACTGTTTTTTTTTAGTGTTATGCCAACCTTTTAAGTAGTTTAGTACTCCTAAAACCAATGTTTTCTTTTTTTCCCTTATCATAATTGCCAGTTTGTCACTTTTGTAAGTTCTTGAATTTTTAGCCTTTCTTAATTTTTAATACATTTTAGGGTATAACTTTTTTTCTGGTTATCATTTGGTTATACATCTCATATGTGTGATATTTACTGTTTTTCTGTTTAAGATTTTATAATTCTCATTTAAATGTTTTTGTTTAAGCTTACATAGGAGTTCTTACTGTTTCAATTTACTTGGATATGGAATTTTTAAGCTTTTAAAAAATGTGTAGTTCCAGTTATATTGCTTTATGGTTAATAAATGTGGCCTTTATGACTTTATTTTAGAATTTTTGGAAACCTCTTTTGGACTTTTATATTTGGTTTTGTATGTGTTCTTCATACATTCAGAAAGAATGTATTCTGTCTTTAGGGGTGGTTTTTTATACATATAAATATAGATATATAGCTATATATATATATCAGGCTTACTATAATTATGCAGATGTTCTACTTTTTTTTTTCTTACCAACCTGACATCCATTTTAAAGTATCAGTACCTTCTGTGAATGTAGATTTGTCTATTTTTCCTTGTAATTGTATTAGTTCTTGCTTTCTAGATTTTAAAGCTTTGTTGTTTGTTCTTTCTGCATCATGTTTTTATTTTATCTGCTGTAAATAACATATACTGGGTTTTGCTTTGTAATTTTTTCAGTTTGGAGTGAGAGACACTTTTTCATACAGTAAAGGAGTTTAACCAGTTCACATTTACCATTGTTTTCTACTTCCTATGCTTTTTGTTTGATTCTTCCTATTCCCTTTTCTACTTTTTGTTGCTGTTGATCAAGGTTTTCTTATTCCATTTTTTTCCCTAAAGTTATATATTCTAAGCCTATTCTACTGATTACTCTTAAAGTTTAAATAACATATTTTTCTTAATAAAAAAAGTTAATCATTATTTTCATTCTACTTAATTAAGATCAGAATCTTAGCAAGCTTTTATTTCTTTTTCCTCCACTTCATGCCAGTGTCATCAGAAATTTTACTTGTCAGTTATTTAAGATGTTATTTTCTACTACCTGTATTTATTTAGACTTAATAATATATTTATTGGCTTATTTGATCATGTTTCTGCTTATATTACACTTCTTATGATTCTTTCTTTTGAAGAGGTAGGAATTTGGGTTTTTTTTTTCTTACTGGCTATCTTTTGTAGGTGTTTTAGAGACGTTCTTTGGGTGATAAACTTTCTGAGTCCCTATATGTTGCAAACTATCTTTTTTGCAGTCACTATGGAATATTAATATGGCTGGATATTGGATTCTAAATTACAAATTTTTTTTCCCTTAGCACTTTGACAGTCTGCCTCAGTGTCTTCTTGGGTCTAATATAGTTGGCCCTCCATGTCCATGGATTTTGCATTTGTGAATTCAACCAACCACTAAGCAAAAATATTTGGGGAAAAAAAATATTCCAGAAAGTTCCAAAAACCAAACTTGAATTTGTTATACACCAGCAACTTTTTACATAGCATTTACATTGTACTAGAGATGATTTTTTTTAAAATTTTTTACATTTAATGTAATTTTGTTCATGTTTGCTTTGGAATGGGGAATAGATCACTCAGTAAAAGCATACAGTAAAAACAAAGTATGTCTTATATACAGCTTTAAAACTACAATAATGATGTACCTTTGCATCCCATAATAATGATGTGTGTAGGTTGTATGCAAATACTATGCCATTTTATGTAAGAGACTTGAGCATCTGTGCATATTGATAGCTGTAGACGGTGAGGGGAATGGAGAGGTGCTGGAACTAACCCTCTGAGGATACCAGGGGACAAGTGTATTGTTCCTGAAAAGTGGCAGATATGAGAGGTAGCCAGAGACTATGTTAGGTAGACCCTTGAAGAAAAAAGAAAGCAATTTGAATTTGATTGTAAATGCAGTGAGAAACTATAAGAAGGCTTTGAAAGTTTTTAAGCCATAGAGACACAGTATTTCATATATTCTATTTGTTTGTGCATTTATTTATTTTTGGCTGTGTTGGGTCTTCATTGCTGTGTGTAGGCTTTCTCTAATTGCGGCAAGCAGGGGCTACTCTTGTGTTAAATATTTTCTATTGTACCATTTTAATTCCCTTGTTCTTTTGCTGTGTATTTTTTGAGCTACTTTTTTAGTGACTGCCTTTAGAATTATAGATAACATCTTAATTTATGATAATCTCTATTTCATATTAATATGAACTTGAGTAGTATACAAACTTTGTTCCCGTATAGCTCCATTTCCTTCTCCTTCCTTTGTGTTATTGTCATACCAGTTACATTTTTAATCATTATAAGCCTATCAGCGTGGTTTTATAATTATTTCTTTATATAGTTTCATTTTTGTGGCAATAATTGTGTGATTCTCTGACACCAAGTTTGTGTCCTAAAGTTCAATTCAGTTCTGATACTAACTACTTGGAATTAAAGCAGATTCTACAATTTCATGGCTCAGTCTCACAAGACAGTCCTGGCTTTACATGCCAGTCTCAATTCCCCAGACCTCAGATTTCCTACTCTTCTCTCTGACTTTGCTACAAATTCAGGGATTCCCACAACCCCCCTCCACCACCAACTTCAGGTTCAGTATTTGCTAGAACGACTCACAGAATTCAGGAAAATGTTACGTGCAACAATCACCTGTTTATTATAAAGGATACAACTCAGGAACAGCCAAATGAAAGAGGTGCATAGGACAAGCTATGGGGGGTTAGAGTGGTGCAGAGCTTCTAATCCCTTTCTGGGTGCACCACCTTCCCAGCATATGGACATGTTCACTAACCCAGAAGCTCCATAACCATGTTGTTCAAGAGTTTTATTGAGTTTCATTACCTGGATATGATTGATTAAATTATTGGCTGTTGGTGAGTGAAGTCAATCTACAGCCTCTCTCTACTCCTTGAGGGCAGGGGGCGAGGCTGAAAGTTCCAACCCCTTAATCATGTGGTTGGTTCTTCTGGCAATCAGTCTCTATTCTGAAGCTGTATAGGGACCCTGCCAAGAGTCGTCTTATTAGCATAAAATCAGGTATCTGCAAAAGGGGCTTAGTGTGAATAACAAAAGACACTTCTGTCACTCAGGAAATTCTAAGGTTTTTAAGACCTCTGAGCCAGGAACTGGGGACAAAAACCAAATATATATTTTTTATTATACCACAACAGTTGTCTTTTATATCAGATAGGAGAAAAGAAGAGTTACAAACAACAGATACATTTTTACTATCTCCTATTTACATATGTAGTTACCTTTACTGGTGCTCTTTATTTCTTTGTGTAGTTTCAGGTTACTGTCTAGTGTCCTTTCATTTCATTCTGAAAGACTTGCATTAGTATTTCTTGTAGGGCAGGTCTGCTAATGATGAATTCTACCAATATTTGTTTATCTGGGAATGTCTTAAGTTTTCTTTCTTTTGGAGGGATAGTTTTGCTGGGTATAGAATTCTTGGTTTTCTTTTAGTACTTTGAATATAACATCCACTGCCTTCTGACCTCCATGGTTTTTGATGAGGAATCAGCTATTAATCTTATTGAGGATCCCTTGTACATGATGAGTTACTTCTTTCTTGCTTTCAAAATTCTCTCCTTTTCTTTTCAGCAGTTAACTATGTAATTTCTAGATGTGAGTCACCTTTGGTTTATCCTGCTTGGAATTAATGGAGCTTCTTGGATGTGTAGATTAATGTTCTTCACAATTGGGAAGCTTAGGGTCATTATTCTTCAGATATTCTTCCTGCTTTCTTTTTCTTCTCTCCTTCTGAGACTCCTATTACACATATTTTGATATATTTAAGGGTGTCCTACATTCTATTTCTTTTTCTTTTTCTTTTTTTCTGTTCCTCAGACTGAATACTTTCAATTGACTTATCTTCAGGCTCACTTAATCTTTGCTTTGCATGTTCAAATCTGCCATTGAGCTCCACTAGTGAATCTTTTATTTCAGTTACTGAACTTTTCAACTGAGGATTTCTACTTGACTCTTTTTTTTATAATTTCTCTCTCTATTGATATTCTCTATTCAGTAAGACATTGTTCTCTTACTTTCTTTTCCTTAGACATGTTTTCCTTTAGTTCATTGAACATATTTAAAATAGCTGTCTTAAAGTCATTATTTTGTAACTATTTCTGGGCTTCCTCAGGGACATTTTTTGTTGACTGCTTTTTTTTTTTTCCTGTGTATGGGTTATACTTTCTTGTTTTGTTGACTGTGTTTTAATTTTTTATTGAAACTATAAAGTTTAAATAGCAGGATGTGGCAACTCTGAAATCAGTTGTCCTCCTTTAACCCAGGCTTGTGTTATTTTTTTTGCTGATGATGTTGTTACTGTTTGTTTTTTTTTAATTACTTTCCTAACTCTGTGAATTCTGTATTCTTTGTCATATGTGACTACTGAAGTCTCTGCTCAGTTAGTTGATGGTCAGCTAATTATTGGACAGGTATTTTCTCAAATGACTATAGTGTCTCCCAATCTAGTATGTTTCCCAGTGTTTGTTGAGGGTCTCTGAATGCATGTTGGTTCACACCTTCAACAGTCAGCCAGGCATTGTTTTCACTTTCCACCAAGATTCTGTCCTCAAATACTCCCTAAATTGTTGAAAGCTTTGGTTAAGTTCCACTGCTAGTTTACAACTCTGTTTCAGCTTTCACTTCCTATTGGCACAGCTCTTTCTAGGGCATGCATACAGCCTTGGGCATGCACAGTCCTAACTCAAGCATGCATATGACCTTCTAGATTCCCAGGAGCTACCAAAACTTCCTATGGACATCGTATTCTCCAGCTTTTTCTTTTAAATTTTTTGGTTAGCTTATTGTTTGCCACACTGTTATCTCACACCAGGCAGCTCTGTTGTTAAACAATTGCCACTGATTGTTTTTGGCAGCTTCCTCCAGGGAAAAGGGTCTTTTGCAGTGTGCAAGCTATGGAGTCAGGTCAAATGGAGACAAGCTTTGCAAGTCAGGTTTTCCTGGAAACTGCCAGACAGATCAGATAATGATAGTTCTCTGAGATTGAGAATGTGAAAGTTCTCTAGCTTTGTGATCTCTCCCGTAGCTCCTAGGCTGCTGATTTCACTATGGCTGTGGGCTGTTGGTTTTCAAGGCTGCCAGGGAACTAAGGAGAGGGGAATAGGAATAGGGCATGTTCAAAACACCACAAAGCTTGTTGTTTTTACCAAGATTCGAGCATTTTTCTTGAGTAAATGCTCTCCGGCTTGTTGAAAAGCCTTTGGTTAAATTCCAGAGTTCTGAAAGAGTTAATTTTGATAATTTTTGTCAATGTTTTCATTACTTTTCTGGAGGAGAGGATTTTCAGAGTTCCTTTGCCATTCCTGC
>NW_006770293.1:593462-625411 GCF_000442215.2 Lipotes vexillifer
CCTGCTGACAGCCAAATCTTTTTATATCTACAGAAAAATGTTGCTAGGATTTTAATGGGACTTGCATTAAATGTATGTCAATTTGGGGAGAATTGAAATCTTTACTATGTTGAATCTTCCAAACTCTGAACACGGTATGTCTCCATTTATTTAGATCTTTGATGTTTTTCCATCAGTATCTTGTAGTTTTCAGCATATAAGTTCTCTGTTTTGTTGGATAATACTCAAGTTTTTCTTTTGATTTTTCTTTTTCTCTGTTCCTTATTTTTTTAATGGTTTACTTGGGGTGTTTCTTTTATAAGCAGTCATGTCATCTACAGATGGAGATAGCTTTATTTCTTCCATTCTGATTTTTATGCCCTTTATTTCCTTTCTTGCCTATTGCACCGGCTAGAAGTTCCAGCACTGTGTTGAATAAGAATGGTTAGAGTGGACATCCTTGCCTTGTTCCTGGTCTTAGGAGGAAAGCATTCATTTTTTCACTATCAAGTATAATGTTAGCTGTAGGGTTTTTTATAGATCAGGAAGTTCAGGAAGTTCTGCTCTATTCCTGTGTTTCTGAGAATATCATGAGTGAGTGTTGGATTTTGTCAGATGTTTTTTCTGCATATCTGTTGATACAATCATGCACATGTTCATTTTTAGCTTGTGAAAATGATGGATTACATTGATTTTTGAATATCAAATCAACCTTGCATTTCTGAAATAAACCCTGTTTGGTTATGGTATATAAATTTATAACTCCTTTTCCGTATTGTTGAATTCTGTTAGCGAACATTTAAAGGATTTTTGTGTCTATCTTCAGAAGCAATATTCTGTGGTTTTCTTTTCATACTTGCCTGCTTTTGTTACCAAGATAATAACGAGCTTCTTAAAATGAACTGGGAAGTGTTCCCTCCTATTCTCAGTTTTGGAAGAGATTGTGTAGAATTTGTGTTAATTCTTCTTTATATATTCTGAATAATTCTCAAATAACACTATCATGGTCTGGAGATTTGTTTTTGGAGTTTTAAAATTATGAATTCTGTTTAATAGTTACAGGGCAATTCAAATAATCTATTTCATATTGGTTGAGTTGTGGTAATTAGTGGGTTTTTTTAGGAATTGGTCCATTTTGTCTAAATTGTTAAATTTATTTGTGCATAAATTCTCTTATTATCCTTTGGATGTCAGTAGGTTCTGTAGTGATACTGTTAACCCTATTTCATTCCTGATGTTGGTAATTTGTGTCTACTTTGTCTTTTTTTTTTTTTTTTTTTGGTGGGGTATGAGGGTGGGGATCATTCTTGCTAGAGGTGTGTTAATTTTATTGTTTTTTACAAAGAAATAGCTCTTTGTTTCATTGGCTTTTCTCTGTTATTTTTCTAATTTCATTAAAGTCGTTCATATTTTTATTACTTCCTTTCTTCTGCTTGATGTGGGTTTGTTTTGCTCTTTTTCCAGCTTCTGCTCAGATTATTGATTTGAGACTTTTCCTCTTTTCTTGTGTGTATGCACTTAATGCTATAAGTTTTCCTCTCATCACTGCTTTACCTGTGTCCTGCAAATTTGGATATGTTGTATTTTTATCTTTGTTCACTTTGATTTTTTTTTTCCACTTTTCTTGAGATCACGATTTGTTTATCCATTCATCTGTTGATGGACGTTTAGGTTGTTTCTGGTTTAGGGCTATTACCAAAAAATGCCATGAGTATTCTTGTACAAGTTCTTATGTAATATAACATATGCTCTCATTTCTTTTGGATAATTTCCTAGAAGTGACTATCATAAGTGTACGTATAACTTTTGAAGGAATTGCCAAACTGTTATATTAGCAATTGATTATTGCTAATTGACCAAAATGATTATTAGCAATTTTTTGTAGTTGTAATTGATAAAAGTTGACTTGTGATTACTTAGAATTATTTTAATGATTCTTCACCATAAATAATTTGAGAAACACTGCTTGGAGTAGCCCTGGAGGGGTAGATTTAGGTAGCTACAAGAAGTCTCCTTACATTATATAAGGTAAAGCAGAGTGAGTACAGATGGAGGTAGGTTGATGGTTTTGAAAGGAGGAAAAGTACTCTGATCAGAGTACTCTGACTTTAACACTGCTGTTAATGAAATATGAGACAGGGTCATTAGCTGGGTGAGTAGAGAGCCTTTAGCAATATAAGATTGAGGAAGGAGGAAAAGATGTGAATTCATCTCAGAATGAGAACATACATTTATTAAAAAAATGTAGTAGGTTTTCCTGAGAGTTCTGAGTGCCTCTTTAAGTTTTGTGGCCATAAATTTGAAGTAAGACCTGTTTTCAAGAGTTTCTCCAATTAGTTTAGTTGTTTAGATACAGATAAATAGAAAGTATATATTTAGGTTTAATAAGGACTAAGCTTTTTCCTTGCTAATGTGACATAGGAATGGTGGAGGGTCAAGAGGCTTTTGCAAGGGAGTGATTCTAGATTTGTGGAACCTCAGCCAGTTAAGGAAAGGAATGAGGGGGATGGTGGATTGTGAAAAGATAGTAGGGTCAGTGGATTACAGGACCCTGTGCAGTCAAAGGATAGTTGCAGTAGGAAGACCATAGTAAGTAAAAATGTAAGGAAAGGAGATGGTGATCAAAGAGTAGGATTGTGGAAATAGTTTTCAGAGGTGGTATGATTTTTGGTGATATACATGATCTAGTCAGAGATATAGCTATAGATATAATCTAATATAACTGTAGTAGAAGGTGGCTGAGGTGGTATTTAGGAAAAGACAGTTGAAGAAGTCAAGGAACACAGAGGCCAAAGAGTTAGACTGGTTTTCTGTATGTATGTTGGAGTTCCATTATGGCCAGCATAATGATGGAGAGAAAGACAGTGAGTCAGGTGCTAAAGGCATCAGTGAATGAAGAGGGTGAGGAAAGACTTTGAGGCGGGTAGTTAACATAGCAAAGCTAATGGGTGTTAAAGTCTGATCATATGATCTTCAAAGATCTGAGGTGGGGCTCAATTAACAGAGGAAGTAGTACAGTGGAGATTGATGAGGACACCCTCCCCACTTCTGAGTCCTGAAGTGCTCTGAAGAGTTATGGCAGGAAAAGGTCACCATTTGAAAGGTCTTTAGGGAGAAGTATCTTCCAGGAATAGCCAAGTTTTAGCTAGAACAAGAAGAAAGAACATACAGAGAAATTGAAGATAGAGAGCAGTAATGGGGATGGTATCCTAGCGAACATGCATGATCCAGGAGGCTTGGACTTAACTGTGCCTGAGCTAAACATGGGTGTGATGGAATTAGTTAGTTATGGTAGTTTTTTGGATGAAGGTGGTAAATGAGTTAAAGTTAGAACTCAGAAAATTTAGCTAGGACATGGGACCATCAAGCTGCTTTTTCAGTTTTTCAGGTCAACGTCAGACAAAGACCTCTTGGTATAAAATTTATTCCGCAGCCCAGTGATTTTTGGTAACTTGGTGGTCTCTATTTTGCTGGGATTGTAGAGGTTATATTTGTTAAATTTCTTGTCCCTTTTTGATGGACTTGGACTTCCTCATGTGTTTGGTGATTCTTAATTCTCTGTCTCCCATGACATGCCAGTTTATTCTTCTAAAAGCCTTGGACTTCATGGGTTTCCTGGCTGAACACTGTGGCTTCTTGTCTGCTTCCTTCTTTTGGGCCCATTGAACATTGTTAATTTTCAGTCACACACACACACACAGCTTTAATTTTTTCAAACATAATATTTTATCTTTCACTTCTGCATGTTTGTTATAGGAGAGGAGATTTTGGCATGTATTCAGTTCATTATCTTGACACTGTCTTTTAGAAAAGAAAATTGATTATAACCCAAATTTCCAACCGTAGGGAATGGGATAAAATGTGGTATATCTGTATAAAAGAACATTATGCAGGTATTAAATTTTTCTTTTGCAAGGACATGGAGGTAATGAGAAACTGCTCTCAATACATTTTGAGTGATGCCATTTGCTAAAACGTATATGCTCTATTGATGGATATAGGCTGGCATTAAAATGTAAATGTTTAAGGACCTTAAGATTTTAGGTGTTTTTTATTTGTTTTAAGTTTCTATATTTTCCATATTTTCTATATTGAATATGTCATAAATATACATTTATAATGGGGAGGAAGAGGGAGTAAATTTGACTTGGAAAGAAAGGTAACTAATAAGCAAATTATATGATATGTTAACCTTATCTAATTTAACACAAAATTCTATTTTTGCAAAAAATAAATTGGATGTATGCGTCTGTGTCTTGAAGAAAATCATAACTCTGTCTTAGGTAGACCATGTATGGTTTTGATAAAAATTCCACTGGTAAGTTGCATGATCTGGTTTTTTTTAATGACTTACCCTGAATATAAACATACAGATTGAGGATTAAAATCTCAAAATACTAATTTGAAGTGCTAGTAGAAAATAATTTAATGGAAAGAAAATAGTTTATTGTGGTTTTAAACTAGTAGGGTGACATAATCTTCACCATCATTTCTATTGCTGGTTTATTGAAAGTCTGTGGTATACCATGTGACTGTTTTCAGTTTTATGATATATAGTATGTGAAATCTTCCTATAAATATTTAGAAATCTGCTGATTGGCTTTATAAATATTTCGTTTATTTAGCAAATATTTACTGAATGCTGACTATATGCTAACCACTGCCCTAGGTACTTGGAATGTATTGCTGAACAAATAAAGAGACAGGTAGTCTGGTAGGAGTACAGTTTAATTCTAATAGGATACCTTTTAGTGAGAAAAAAACCCATGTTCTTAGGTTGTTTGCATTTTTAAAACTTTTACTATAAAAGCTTAATAAACCAGGAGAAAAAACAATCTCCAGTGCTAACCTGCTTTTGTTTTATTAGATTGAGGAGCTTCAGCAGGCTTTAACAGTAAAACAAAATGAAGAGCATGATCGACAGAGGAGAATAAGTAATACCCGCAAAATGATAGAAGATTTGCAAAATGAACTGAGGACCACAGAAAACTGTGAGAACCTTCAACCCCAAATTGATGCTATTACAAATGATCTGAGACGAGTTCAAGATGAAAAGGCATTATGTGAAGGCGAGATAATTGATAAGCGTAGAGAGAGGGAAACTCTAGAGAAGGAGAAGAAGAGTAAGTTTTTTTAAACTTACAGTGAAGACATGTTTATAAAATGGAGATGTGTCTCTGTTGATGGGCTTTCTTCTTCCCCTGGTCATGTCTCTACGTGTTCATGTCTGCTTGTTGAGGAAGCTCACTTCAGTTCTTCCATTTTAGTGTCTTAATTACCTATATCTATTGTGTAATGATTTGCCGCAAGCAGACTGTTGTCTTATGTCAGATTATGGCAGTTGATTTAATTCTCTAAAAATACTTTGCTGTATTTTCTTTAGTCACTCACTTTTCTGTTATTTCGCAGGTCAAATTTAAGCTCTTCATTCTAGCCTTCATAATCTTCCATTAGCTTTGCTCCTTGAAGCCTGTCCAATTTCATCTTTTTTTGTCTTTGCTATAGACCATGTGGCTAGATCTATAGCATTATTCAGTTAGAAGAGATCTTACATTCTGTCTGCTCAGTATATATGACTAAGGTCAGTTAGTAAAAAAGTTTGTTTATATGTTTAGCAAAATGCTACGTGTATGGTTTAAAAAAAATAATAACACTAGACAAGAAGGGTGGCCCAGTGCCTTTCCAACTTCCAAACCCACTGTCAAGAGTAAGCACTCTTGGGGGCTTCCCTGGTGGCGCAGTGGTTGAGAGTCCGCCTGCCGATGCAGGGGATGCGGGTTCGTGCCCCCGGCCGGGCAGATCCCACATGCCGCGGAGCAGCTGGGCCCGTGAGCCACGGCCGCTGAGCCTGCGCGTCCAAAAAAAAAAAAAAAAAAAAAAAAAAAAAAAAGAGTAAGCACTCTTAACTATTCCAGTAATTTTTTCTAATAGTCTTTCATATATCTTAATCATATTTTTATTTTACCATGTCTTGGTTAATCAACTTTAGATATCATCTTTTAATATTTTGTTGCTTCAGATGTGGATTTCAACTCATGACACCTCCCCTACCTATTATTGTAATTCCCCAAATGGGATTATTATATTAATATTAGTAATCATTAACATTTATTAATGTTTATTTATTACCAATAATATTCTTTTTTTTGTCATTTAACATTTGTTGATAATGCTTGAATGCACATTTATAAGCTAAAAATACTGGTATTCCTAGCCTTTCTTTTTACTTTCCTCCCTTTAATTCTTTAATATGTACTCTGGTTTTTATAGTTTAAAGGCTGAAAACATATTTTATTGAGAACCATAATTAAGTTTTTATATGGTCTGTTTATGGGTTGATTCTACTAGCTAGAAATATTAAGTATTATTTATGTTATTACAACAATAAAACTTGCTCACAGCAGAGCCAAGTAGTGCATTATGATCTAATTTCTGTTCATTGATAATTTTTTTTTAGGATTTTAATTTACCACTTTTTAGAAACACCATTTACTTTAGCATTTCCTTAAATTGGGAAAAAAAATTATCAGGCATTCTCTTGAGTTCTGAGACCTTCCATCCTCCTCCCATCTAAACTGATTGTTCTCAAGGTCTCCTGTATGACTGTTACCTAGGACTTGTCTCACACCTTTTCTGTGTTGAATAAAAAGCTATTCCTGAATTCTGTGTCTTCATTTTTCTTAAATTACTTCCTTGTTTTGTAAGAGTATATCTTCACATAACCTCCTAAGAAGAGATATTTGGGAATTAATTTGAGTCTTTGCATCCCTGAAAAATCTTTACTTCATTATCCCCTTTTTTATTTTGGTTTTATAAAAATCTAGCTTGAAAATAATTTTTCTTTCAGAATTCTGAAGGCCTATTGCCATTGTCTTTTGATAGGAAATCTAGTGTTTTCTCATTATTTTGTTTGTGACCTATTTATTTTTGGTAGTTTAAAGATCATCTTTTATCCCAGGTCTTTAGAAACTTAAGAATGATTTGTCCAGGGTGGGTCTTTTTCACTGTGTTGGGTACTTGCTGAGTGGTGTTTATAACCTTTAGATCTAAGATACTCTCTTATGTTATTAATAGATTATTTTGCTAATTAAAGTTTTCAGAGGAATAATGCTTTATTTTCCAATTTTAGGTGTGGATGATCATATTGTGCGTTTTGACAACCTTATGAATCAAAAGGAAGATAAGCTGAGACAGAGATACCGTGATACATATGATGCTGTTTTATGGCTGAGAAATAACAGAGACAAATTTAAGCAAAGAGTCTGTGAACCCATAATGCTCACGGTAAGAAACTTGTTCATCTTAGTAGTATCTGTTAGTTTTATTATTGTAATCATTGTAGGTTTTGTTGTTTTAAGAATTCTTAGTCTTGTTAACACCCTGCTTTTCCATTAGTAGACTTGTGGCATCTGGTATGCTGCTGAATCCATACATGAGCTTTTTAAAGGGTCCTTGATAATAAACCTATGAACTTTTTCTTGATAGAAGTATGAAACTGGCAACTTATTGACCAAGAATCATGTGTAAACTTGGTTAGCTGGTTTCCTTCTGGCAATTGCTATTCTTCGGTTATAATAGGCAATATATTAAATGCTGTCAAAGGGGTAGAAAACTGCTATAAATAAATACAGTTGATACGGAACACCTGACAGGATAGACAACAAAATCATCTGCTACAAAAATAAAGCATTCTGAGGATTCTGAGAATGAAACCAACAATTTATTGACCTTATAAACATTTGATAAGTCTTATTAATGATCATGAGTCATCAAGAATAGGGCAAGCTGTATTTAGTAAATCATTTAATGAAATGTGGGTGTGGATTTACTAGGAAATTCTCCATCTAAAATATTTTAAATGGTAAGTTGGGCCATGAGAAGGAATGAAAAAGTAAAACCCACATTCTTTGCTAATGACATATTTTATACACACACACACTTAAAACTTACTTCAAAATGATAAAAGGATTATTTTGCTAGATGATTTTTTTTTTTTTTGGAAAAAATTCACTGTAGATCCTTGTAGGATTCATGAAGAGTTCTATATTCTGTAACTCCTGTTTATATTATGATTTATTCAAAGTCATTTCATACAGTTTGCATTATATTAGCAAAATTACTGTGCATAATACTGTATTCTCTTCTTGCTCAGGTATGAATTATTAGAATATTTTTGCTCGATCAAGAAGGGAATACCTATTTTGGATGCAGACATTACTGTTTTAATTAATCCAGTAAGGATTAAAAGAAAACACAAGAAGAAATACTGTGACCCTTAGTATTATAAATTAGAATGCAAGTGTAATTTTCAACAGATTCTTATTTAAATGCCAACCTCAAAACAATACTTCTGGACTTTACTAGATTTGTCATCCTCTTATCACTTGATTTCCTGATAGTAGCCTATCACCAAGTCAGATTACTAGCTGGCATATATTTACTTTTTAAATTACATTTGAGTCTGAGATAAAGGGAGATACTCTGTTATCTTACCCTTCCTGGAACAACCTTTTACTTTTCCTACCACCTTCTTCCAACTGTATCCTGCACATACACTTACCTAACCCTTCAAAATCTAGTTGAAATGCGTTGTACCACCTCCATAGGCCTTTAAAATGTTGCCATAGGTCTCTATTTACTAATATAAAGGGACATTTATGATATGTTAATGACTTATAAAACAGATTACAGGATAGGGCATATAGAAAGATTTCATTTTTAAAAATTGTGAAACAGGAGTCTGCCATCAACCACCAGAACATCTTGGAAAGCTACACCTCCTATGTCTACCTGTCCATGTCTTACTACTTTGTAAAGATGTGGCTCTAAAGAACTTTGCCAGATATTTTCTTCACCAATCTCATGAGGAGAAGGAGCTTGCTAAGAAGCTGATGAAGGTTCAGAACCAACAAGGGGCCAAATCTTCCTTCAGGATATCAGGAAACCAGACAATGAATGCAATGGAGTGTGTACTACACTTGGAAAAAATTGTGAATCAGTCACTACTGTAAATGCACAAACTGACCAATGACAAAAATGGGGGCTTCCCTGGTGGCGCAGTGGTTGAGAGTCCGCCTGCCAATGCGGGGGACGCGGGTTCGTGCCCCGGACCGGGACGATCCCACATGCTGCGGAGCGGCTGGGCCCGTGAGCCATGGCCGCTGGGCCTGCACGTCCGGAGCCTGTGCTCCACAATGGGAGAGGCCACAACAGTGAGAGGCCCACGTACCGCAAAAAAAAAAAAAAAAAAATGACCCCTACTTGTGTGACTTCTCTGAGACTCATTACCTAAACAAGCAGGTGAAATTCATCCAAAAAATAGATGACTGTGTAGCCAACTTATACAAGATATGGGCCCCAGAATCTGATATGGCAGAATGTCTCTGATAAATGCACCCTGGGGGAGAGTGATAATGAGAGCTAAGTCCTATGCTGGCTTATCCATAACTATAAAAAAAGATGACTTCCTATGGTGATATTGGGGTTACTTTACCCTTTCTGTAAGTTGTAGCAGACACTCACTTTATTATTTTTTTCATTTGTCCCATTCCTTACAACAAAGTATTGAGTTGGCCAAAAAGTTCCTTTGGGTTTTAAGTAAAAACAAAAGACACATTTTTCATTTTCACCAATAACATTGAACAGCGTATTCACCCTTTTGTTCCACTACCTTTTATCATTTTTCAGGTGACTTCATAATTCCGTCTTCCCAAAACTTTCTATGTTTTTGAGCAAAGAACTGTTCTAGGTGCCTTTTACAGTCTCCCAGGGAATTGAAAATTTTTCCATTAAGAGAATTTTGTAAAGAGTGAAATAAATGGAAATCCAAAGGTGCAATGTCTGGTGAATATGGCAGATGAATCAGAACTTCCCAGCCAAGCAATAAGCATTTTTGCCTGGTCATCAAAGAAACATGCCATCTTGCATTATCCTGATGGAAGATTACGCATTTTCTGTTGACTAACTCCAGATGCTTTTCGCCAAGTGCCGCTTTCAGTTGGTTGAATTGGGGGCAGTACTTGTTGGAATTAATCGTGTGGTTTTCCGGAAGGAGCTCGTAATAGAGGACTCTCTTCTAATCCCACCATATACACAACATCACCTTCTTTGGATGAAGACCGGCCTTTCGTGTGGTTGGTGGTGGTTCATTTCACTTGCCCCACAGTCTCTCCTGTTCCACATTATTGTACAATATCCACTTTTCATGGCCCATCACAATTTTTTTAAAAAAACGGAATGTTTTCATCACACTTAAGTAGAGAATCACATGCAGAAATACGGTCAAGAAGGTTTTTTTCACTTAACTTATGTGGAACCCAAACATCAAAGCAAGTAACATAACCAAGCTGATGCAAATGATTTTCAACACTTGATTTGGATACTATGAGTATGTCGGCTATCTCCTTCTTGGTATAAAGTCAGTTGTTCTCAAATAATGCCTCGATTTGATAGCTGTCAACTTCAACTGGTCTACCCGACTGTGGAGCATTGTCCAGCGAGAAATCTCCAGCACGAAACTTCGCACACCACTTTTGACACAGTCAGTCATAGCACCTTCTCCATATGCTGCACAAATCTTTTTTTTGCATTTCAGTTGCGTTTTTACCTTTCTTAAAATAATAAAGAATAATATGCCAAAAATGTTGCTTTTTTCTTCCATCTTCAATATTAAAATGGCTACACAAAAATTCACCAATTTTGATATTTTTTTAAATACACGCTGATATGACAGCTGTCACAATATAGTCTAACACAGTTGTTTTGAACGAAGTTAAAGACAACTAAGCACTAGAGCCATCTTATGGAAAAACCAATTGAACTTTCTGGCCAACCCAATAACTTGGTACCAAAAAAATTGTGAAATTTTTTGTCCCCGATGCAGGGGACACGGGTTCGTGCCCTGGTCTGGGAGGATCCCACATGCTGTGGAGCGGCTGGGCCCGTGAGCCATGGCCGCTGAGCGTGCGCATCCGGAGCCTGTGCTCCGCAATGGGAGAGGCCACAACAGTGAGAGGCCTGCGTACCGCAAAAAAAAAAAAAAAAAAAAAAAAAAAAAAAAAAAAAAAAAAAAAAAAAAAAAAAGAAAGAAAAGTGAAACAGTAGACATCTAATGTTTGTAGTGTTTATGTCTGGGTGATGGTATTTTATGTGGCTTTGATTTTTTCATTTGTTTGCTTGTTTTTTAGTTTTCCCATCTTTCTATACTGATCAATATTCTGTAATTTAAAATAGTACCAACATTTATGTGACAAGCAGTCTACTAATTTTTTTGTTGTATTATTTCTTTTAATCCACATTTAGTCTCTTGAGATATAGACTGTTTTACTCTACCCATTTTAGGATGAAGTAACTAAAGCTTTCAGAGATTTAGGTGGTACTTGATTAAGGTCATACATAGGAATGGAAGTGACATCTGTCTGATCCCAGAGCCCTAGATCTTGAACTATCTTAGTATCTTCCATAGCACTGAGCCTCAAGTACAAAAATGTCTAATTAGTTAGTAGTTTTGGAGTAAGTAATTAAGTTTATGCTCTAGTAGTACAAACCTAGGGTTTCTCTTGAAAGCACCAATAGTTATAATTAATCCATAGCAAGTTTTTTCATTAGTTTCATAAAGTTTTATTTAGGCCTTTGTATTTTTATACTAATTAGTTTTTGCCATGGATAGCATGAATTCCTCTTAAAGATTAAGAAGAAAAATATTAAAAGTTTGGGGACAGATGAGAAATGTTTATACTCAGGTTACAATCTAACCCTATTTCAAATGTTTTCAGTGAGTTGGCCAGAAGGGAACTTTTTATTTCTTAGATGGTATCAAAATCAATATGCGTTAGGTGCTGTTTAAGTCTTGGCTTTTGTTTTACTATGTCTTGGACAGTAAATTAAATAGATGTTTTAAAATGTTGACTCTTCAATACCAAACTGTTCTTTTTTGGTCTACTTTTTTCTCAAGGATTTATTTAACTTAATTAAATAAATCTAAGTTAAGTATAATTATGTTCTAGTAGTCAGTTTGGGTTTCATGAAAATCAACTTTTATTTTCTTTTTGTTTTGTTTAGATCAATATGAAAGATAACAAAAATGCCAAATATATTGAAAATCATATTCCATCAAATGACTTGAGAGCTTTTGTGTTTGAAAGTCAAGAAGATATGGAGGTTTTCCTCAAAGAGGCAAGTACTGTAATATTTTAATTCACTTCACACTTAGCTTCCAGTGCTTGAGTTTTCAACCTCAACCTAGAGCAAAAAATGATAATGACTTATTTTACCAGCAGTAACTCTTGTGTAAAATCATTCAGATTTGCTAATTTCTTTTGTCTATACCACTGAGGATTGAATTAGTTTTATAAGAGGAACAACAGCCCATAATTCCGTCTTTAACATTCTTTGAAATTCCCATTGGGAATTAATGTGAAGAGTAATTCTGTCACATTGTTTTAAGAGAAACATCATAATGATGAGACTTTGGTCTTGGACATCCTTTCAGGAAATGTATTGGAATGAACTCAGTTTTTCTTTGGAGGGGAATATAATGTTGTTGCTTATTATAAATAAAAAACTTTAAAAAGAATGAGAATTCTGTATCTGACTAGAAAAACACTACTGACCAAGAATATAAGCCACTGGAAGACATCATGGCTTAGTTAAGAGTATAGACTCTACAGATAGGCTACCAGGCTTTGAATTCCGACTTTACTGCTGATTTCAGCAAGTTGACTAAATGTTCTGTGTCTTAATTTCTTCACTATAAAGTGGAGATAATATCTACTTCAAAAGATGGTTGTGATGATTAAATAATTTATTAAATGAAAAAGTTTAGAACAGTTTGTTGGGTACTATTGTTTTTATTATATATTGTTATATAGCTATATAATACATATTGTTAGCTATGTATGTTACTATCCTTGCCAGTAAGATTTCTTTTTCCTTTTGCAATACGCCTTCTACTTTTTAAAAAGCCCTGGAAAGATGAGGTTTAGATTTTATTTTGTTTAAACTTTTTCTAGTAAGTCTAAGTAAGGACAGGACCATGAATCGGCTTAAGTAGTCCTCTATTTCTCTGGTACACAAGTGATTGGAAAGAATCTTTACTTTCTTTGGCTTTTACGTACTGCCCTCCTTCTGGTTTGGATTTGACAGGGAATGTGAATAAAAGATGACTGGATAAAAAAGTTGAATCTACAGAATTATAAAATGGTCTCCAAAAGGTTAAGCATTTGTGTTATTTAGAACTATTTAAGCCTAAACAGTGAGTTCTTGAACTGATGTCACTGAAGAAGTAGGTTACTTGGATTACAAGTCTGTGAGACGTGACACAGTGTGAAGGGCCTGTAGTCAGGTGTAATTAGATGATTTCTGTTTTGCAAATGGCCAGCTTAGCCTACACTGAGTAACTGGATTTGCCTCAAAAACTCATGCTGCTTCCCCTGTGCTAAGAACTTGAACCATATATTAATAATATGACAGGTTCCTGGAAATTTGGCCTTTTTTTTTTTTTCTTGTACTGTGACAACTTTCCATAGGGGCTCATCATTAGGACTGGAACTTCCTCTTACATGTATCACTTTTTGTATGTATGTTTTAAATTTTGAAATATATTGTATATAACCTCCTCCTGTAATTATATGTACTAGAGTACCATTTCCCATCTGTCAGTAACTTACAAACCTTCTTCATGGTGTTTGCTATTTTCTGCATACTACCGTGTACTACCATCACAATTTTTTGCCATATCTGGGTACTAACTATATTATTATTTAAAATTTTTCTTTAATTCACTTCACTTCTTGTTACTGAAATGAAATATTCTGAAAGGAAGTATAATGTCATTACCAAATTAGAAAAACAAATAATTTACATTACAGTAAAGACAGTAAAAGCAGTATTAGTAAATCCTAGATCTGTACTGTTGCTACTCGAAAGCAGATGATATGATTTTTTTAAAAGGAGGTAATAAGGAGTTAGAGACATGATGACACCGTATGTAACTTACTCATTGGTATGATTAGAAATATTGAAAGGGAATTGAAAAGGAAATTACTTTCTCATTGTATAATTCAATTTTATTTAGTGTAGCCACTAAAACAATAGATTTTTAAAACTTAAATGAATTCTGCATACTAGTATCGATACGTTGACTCATGGCCAATATTGTTTCATCTATACCTCCACTCTATTTTTTTTAATAACTTATTTTGATATAACTTCAAACTTATAGAAAAGTTGCAAGAGTCCTACATCTGCTCCTATATACCTTTTACCCAGATTTACAATAATTATGCACATTTTGCCCTATTTGCTTTATTGATTTTTTTGTTTTTTTAATTTTTAATTTATATTGGAGTATAGTTGATTAACAATGTTGTGTTAGTTTCAGGTATACAGCAAAAGTGATTCGGTTATGCATATACATGTATCTATTCTTTTTCAAATTCTTTTCCTATTTAGGTTATCACAGAATATTGAGTAGAGTTCCCTGGGCTATACAGTAGGTCCTTGTTGGTTGTGTATTTTAAATATAGCAGTGTGTACATGTCAATCCCAAACTGCTAATCTGTCCCTCCCCCCCACCCTTCCCCCCTGGTAACCATAAATTCATTCTCTAAGTCTGTAAGTCTGTTTCTGTTTTGTAAATAAGTTCATATGTATCAGTTGTTTTAGATTCCACATAAAGCCATATCATATGATATTTGTCTTTCTCTGTCTGACTTACTTCATTTAGTATGATAATCTCCAGGTCTATCCGCACTGTTCTATCCAGAACCTCCGTACTATTCTCCATAGTGGCTGTACCAATTTACATTCCCACCAGCAGTGCAAAAGGGTTCCCTTTTTTCCACACCCTCTCCAGCATTTATTGTTTGTTGACTTTCTGATGATGGGCATACTGACTGGTGTGAGGTGATGTTTCTTTTTTTAAAATATATTTATTTATTTGTTTATTTTTGGCTGCATTGGGTCTTTGTTGCTGCTTGCGGGCTTTTCTCTAGTTGGGGCAAGCGGGGGCTACTCTTCGTTGCGGTGCACGGGCTTCTCATTGCGGTGGCTTCTCTTGTGGAGTGTGGGCTCTAGGCATGCAGGCTTCAGTACTTATGGCACGTGGCCTCAGTAGTTGTGGCTCGTGGGCTCTAGAGTACAGGCTCAGTAGTTGTGGCACATGGGCTTAGTTGCTCCACAGCATGTGGGATCTTCCTGGACCAGGGCTTGAACCCAGGTTCCCTGCATTGGCAGGCAGATTCTTAACCACTGTGGCACCAGGGAAGTCCTTTTTTTTTTTTTTTGAGGTGGTATTTCATTTTAGTTTTGATTTGCATTTCTCTAATAATGAGCGATGTTGAGCATCTTTTTATGTGCCTCTTGGCCATCTGCAAATCTTCTTTGGAGAAATGTCTGTTTAGGTCTTCTGCCCATTTTTTGATTGGGTTGTTTGTTTTATTGATATTGAGCCGCATGAGCTGTTTGTAAATTTTGGAAATTAATCCCTTGTTAATCTCTTTGCAAATATTTTCTCCCATTCTGTGTGTTATCTTTTCATTTTGTTTATGGTTTCGTTTGCTGTGCAAAAGCTTTTGAGTTTATTTTTGTTTTTATTTCCATTACTCTAGGAGACAGCTTGAAAAAGACATTGCTGCAGTTTATGTCAAAGAGTGATCTGCCTATATTTTCCTCTAAGAGTTTTATAGTATCTGGTCTTATATGTAGGTCTTTAATCCATTTTGAGTTTATTTATATGTAACTTGTTAAAGAATGTTCTAATTTCATTTTTTCATGTGTAGCTGTCCAGTTTTCCCAGCACCATTTATTGAAGAGACTGTCTTTTCTCCATTGTATAGTCTTGCCTCCTTTGTTGTAGATTCATTGACCATATGTGCATGGGTTTATTTCTGGGCTTTCCATCCTGCTCCATTGATCTGTATTTCTGTTTTTGTGCCAGTACCATACTGTTTTGATGACTGTAGCTTCTTATTGCCATTTTGTTAATTGTTTTGGATTTGTTTTTGTAGGTGTTTTTTCTACCCTTCGTCTTTTTTTCTCTTGTGATTTGATGACTAACTGTAGTGTTGTGTTTGGATTCCTTATTCTTTTCTGCATGTGTATCTATTGTAGATTTTCAATGTGCAGTTACCATGAGGTTTTGGTATAGCATTCTATATATAAACAAGATTGTTTTCAGTTGCTGATCTTTTAATTTAAAATGCATTTCCAATATCCTGCCTTTGTGCTCTCCTCATAATTGCTGGTTTTGATATCATATTTGTTTAGCAGATGATTTCCTACCTTTACTATATGTTTGCCTTTACCAGTGAGCTTTTCCATTCATAATTTTCTTGTTTCTAGTTGTGGCCTTTTCTTTTCCACCAAGAGAAGTTCCTTTAGCATTTGTTGCAAAGCTGGTCTGGTGGTGCTGAATTCTCTTAGCTTTTTCTTGTCTGGAAAGCTTTTGATTTCTCCATCGAATCTGAATGAGAGCCTTGCTGGGTAGAGTATCCTTGGTTGTAGGTTCTTCCTTTTCATCACTTTTCATCACTGCCTTCTGGCCTGCAGAGTTTCTGCTGAGAAGTTAGCCGATAACCTTATGGGAGTTCCCTTGTACATTATTTGTTACTTTTCCCTTATTGCTTTTAATATTTTTTCTTTGTCTTTAATTTTTGTCATTTTGCTACCATGTATCTTGGCATGTTCCTCCTTGGGTTTATCCTGTGTGGGACTCTGTGCTTCCTCTGTGCTTCCTGGACTTGGGTGACTGTTTCCTTTCACATATTAGGGAAGTTTTTAGCCATTATCTCTTCTAATATTTTCTCAGGTCCTTTCCATCTCTCTCCTCCTTCTGGGACCCCTATAATGTGACGGTGTGTTTAATGTTGCCCCAGAGGTCTCATAGACTGTCCTCATTTCTTTTCATTCTTTTTTCTTTATTCTGTTCCACAGCAGTGATTTCCACCATTCTGTCTTCCAGCTCACTTATCATTTCTGCCGCAGTTACTCTTCTATTGATTCCTTCTAGTGTATTTTTCATTTCACTTATTGTATTGTTCGTCTCTGTTTGTTGTTTAGTTCTTCTAGGTCTTTGTTAAACATTTCTTGTGTCTTCTTGATCTGTGCCTCCATTCTTTTTCCAAGATCTTGGGTCGTCTTTATTGTCATTACTCTGAATTCTTTTTCAGGTAGATTGCCTATCTCCACTTTACTTAGTTGTTCTTTTGGGGTTTTATCTTGTTCCTTCATCTGGAGCATATTCCTCTGCTGTCTCATTTTGCCTAACTTCCTGTGATTACAGTTTCCATTCTGCAGGCTGCAGGCTTATAGTTCTTCTTGCTTCTGCCATCTGCCCCCTGGTGGATGAGGCTGTCTGAGAGGCTTGTGCAGGCTTCCTGGTGGGAGGGACTGGTACCTGCCCACTGGTGGGTAGAGCTGGGTCTTGCCCCTCTGGTGGGCAGGGCTGTGTCAAGGGGTGTGTTTATCGGGCAGCTGTTTACTCAGGAAGGCTTTAAACAGCTGGTCTGCTGATTGGTGGGGCTGTGTTTGCACCCTGTTGTTTGTTTGGCCTGAGGCATCCCAGCACTGGAGCCTACAGGCTGTTGGGTGGAGCCAGGTCTTGATGAGAAAATGGCAGCCTCCAAGAGGGCTCATGCCAATGAGTACTCCCCAGAACTACCATCACCAGTGTCTTCATCCACACAGTGAGCCACAGACAGCCCCCCCAGCCTCCGCAGGAGACCCTCCAATACTAGCAGGTAAGTTTCTTATGAGGTCACCGCTTTTTTTAATTTTTTTTTTTTTTTTTTTTTTTTTGCGGTGTGTGGGCCTCTCACTGTTGTGGCCTCTCCCACCACGGAGCACAGGCTCTGGACACGCAGGCCCAGCGGCCATGGCTCACGGGCCCAGCCGCTCCGCGGCACGTGGGATCCTCCCGGACCAGGGCACGAACCCGCGTCCCCTGCATCGGCAGGCGGACTCTCAACCACTGCGCCACCAGGGAAGCCCGGTCACCGCTTTTTTACCTGGGTCCTGGTGCACACAAGGCCCTGTGTGTGCCCTCCAAGAATGGAGTTTGTTTCCCCCAGTGCTGTGGAATTCCTGCAATCAAATCCCGCTGGCCTTCAAAGCCACATTCTCTGGGGGCTCCTCCTCCTGTTGCCAGACCCCCAGGCTGGGGAGCCTGACGTGGGGCTCAGAACTTTCACTCCTGTGGGAGAACTTCTGTAGTATAATTATTTTCCAGTTTGTGGGTCACCCACCCGGCATGTATGGGATTTGATTTTATTGCCATTGCACTGCTCCTACCATCTCGTTGTGGCTTCTTCTTTGTCTTTGCATACAGGGTATCTTTTTTGGTAGGTTCCAGCATTTTTTTGTCAGAGGTAGTTCAGCAGTTAGTTGTGATTTTGGTGTTTCCATAAGAGGAGGTGAGCTCACATCCTTCTACTCCGTCTTGTCTTCTCCTGCTTTATTATTTCTCCATAGCAAAGTACAGGTGGTTTTGCTATAAGCAATATATAATTCCTAAAACTTACTGTACTATGCAAAATTGTATAATAAAAACTCACAGGGGCTATGGTGTGGGGGAGGGGGAAGCACAGTTTTACATATGTTAAATTATTAAGAAATATGCAGATACAATAAATGTGCTTTTTCTTTTTTATTTATTGAAGTATGGTTGACTTATAAGTTTCAGGTGTATAGCACAGTAATTCGATGTTTTATGGATTACACAATGTACAAAATTAGTATGCAATATTGACTATATTCCCTGTACTGTATGTTACAACCCTGTGCCTTATTGAAAGACCTGAAGTTGGCTTGTGGAAGTAGGCATTGGAAGGGTTCCGTATGTGAATTATGTAGTAGGTAAAACAATTATAGAGCACTTACCTGAAATTGAATGGAAAGTTGTAACACCAGATGTGGTTGAGGGGTGGCTCATAATATGTAGTGAACTCAGGCAGCCGGTAGATGTTTGAGAGGGATGTGTGTGTGTCTGTGTATTTGTGCACAAATTACGTCTATTCCTACACAGCTCCATTCAGTTGGGTGCAATTTTTTGCATTCACCTAGAGAAAACCTTATATTTGTTACGGATATAATTGTACCTAAGCGAATGTGAGAATCACATAATGTTTAAGTTGTCTCCTAATATATAAATTGCTTGGAATAAATTTGTCCTGAAAACAAACATTACATTCAAACTATTTTTATGTTTGTAATTATGTGTGAGGAAATACTTTGAGCCTTTAAAATATCCTGTTGCTTATGTAACTGCCTAGTAGGTTTAAGAACCATTAATGATTCTCATCATTCTTTCTATATGTATTAGTTGGTATTCTATAAGGAAGAGCTCTTTCTTCTCCATTTATTTACTCATTTATTATATAAAATTCATAGAATTTTATGTTTTATGGATTTTAATCCATTACTATCATTATTTATTTTAATGCTCAAATTGTACCACATTTGGCCAGTGAGACATTCAGCTTGACCACTGTGTTATTTTACCAACATTTTTTTTTTTTTTTTTTTTTTTTTGCGGTACACGGGCCTCTCACTGTTGTGGCCTCTCCCGTTCCGGAGCACAGGCTCCGGACACACAGGCTCAGCAACCATGGCTCATGGGCCTAGCCGCTCCGCGGCATGTGGGATCTTCCCGGACCGGGGCACGAACCCATGTTCCCTGCATCGGCAGGCGGACTCCCAACCGCTGCACCACCAGGGAAGCCCTTACCAACATATTTTGAGCAGTACTTACTTTTGGGGAGAGCAAGGTGTTCACTTATACCTTTACCTTGCTGTGTCTGGGCCTTACAATCAGCCTTTTCCCCAAAGAACCCTAGTTTTTAGAAACCAAGATCTGTGTGTTAGATGTGTGCATTGCTGCTAGTGTCTCATTGCTTCTGAGCCCTTGCATGCAAACCCTTTTTTCTATATTTATCTGGAGAACAAGAGTGCATAAGGGCATCATGAATTCACACTGATGCTTCCAGTTACAGTCAAACACAACAGGGTACCTTCTACTCTTTCTCCTTTGCATATCTGTAATTTCCTACTGTAGCAGTGAAAAACACCTCCTTCTCCCCCTTATCATCAATTTATTTACTGATTTGTTCAAGTGTAGAATGCTGTGAAAGTAGTCACAGCATTCTAGGCTGTGAAAGTAGTTTGAACATTGCTAATCTGTGCCACCATGAAATTCTTCCATAGCACCATCCCATTTTGTCTCAGCAGTGTTTTATTTTTTTGTGTTTATGTCTTGCACATCTTTTGTTAAATGTGTTCCTAAGTATTTTATGGATTTTTGACACTCTTAGAAATGGATTTCTCAAATCCATTTTTCAGTTGTTAACTGCTAGTACATAGATACAATTTGATTTTTTTTTCATTTGATCTGTATCTTGTGACACTATTGAATTCACTTCCTGAATTCTAGTAGTTGCTTTATAGATTCCACAGGACTTTCTGTGTAGAAAATCATTCCCTTGCAAATAGATCTTTTTACTTGTTCCTTTTTAATCTTTTACCTCTTTATTGCGCTTCACCACATTGTCTAGTACCTCTAGGACAATGTTGAAAAGAAGTGGTGTGATTTGATACCCCTGCTTGTTCCCAGGCTTAGGGGGAAAGCACTCAATATTCCACAATTAAGTATTATGTCTGCTGTGTACTTATCATAGATGCCCTTTACCAGGTGGAGGAAATTTCTTTCTATTCCTAGTTTGCTGAAAATCATATGGCTTTTGTACTTTATTCTGATAATACAATAACTTGGATTGATGTAGCATTCAAAATTAACCAATCTCACATCCCTGGGATAAATTCTACTTGGTCGTGTATATTGCTGGATTCTGTTTACTAATATTTTGTTAAGGATTTTTGTATATGTGTTCATGAGGGATATTGTAATACTTTTGTCAGGATTATAGTGGAATCATAAAATGACTTGTCCCTTCCTTCTTGTTCTGAAAAGGTTTTTGGTATTACTGCTTCCTTATCTGTTTGATAGAATTTATCAGTAGAAATAAAAAAAGAAATGTACTCTTTGAAAACACATAGCTACAATATCACAGTAAAAAATTTTCTTATAAGTACCATTAAATAGCTAGTCAGTGTTCAAATTTCTGATCATCCCATGAATGCCAGTAAGAATACCATAACTTTAAAAATCATTTAGATTGAGTATATGGTAATTAAGGTAATATTTTCTTTTCCTTATATTAAGGTTCGTGACCATAAAAAATTAAGAGTGAATGCTGTTATTGCTCCTAAGAGTTCATATGCAGACAAAGCACCTTCACGACCATTGAATGAACTCAAGTAAGTCTTGAAAATATTATTAGAACTAAGCTGTTACTTTGAATATTGAATAATCATTTCTCTCAAATATATTTTAATTATTTCTTTGTCACATAAATATGTTTCTTATAGGCTGTATTATTCCCTTTTAGGATCTCTACCTAAGTCTAAACTAAGGAAAAATCTAGGCCCAGGAACAGACCATGGTATCAGTTAGTATATGATGGTGATATTTTAAATCAGTGGAATAATATTGGACTACTTAGTAAAAGCTACTAAAATAGTTGCTTAGTTATTGGGAAAATAAAAGGGTAAATCATCACTTCATAATATAAAAATAATTTCCAGAAGGATCAAATGGAAAAACTGCAATTATAAAACAGCTATAAGTAAATAAAGTCTTGATTCTGTATAAAAGCAATGGTAGAAACAACAAAAAAAGAGATTAATGTTTTGTAATTATAAATGTTAAACTTTTCTGACAAGGAAATAAATCTGAATATTAATCACTTAATATTAAGTGACTAAACTATGCAAAGAAAATACTCTCTGTACCATTGTTAATTTATTTTTTATTTATTGTTCAGTCACCACATGTCAACTAGGATTTTTTTTAAATGATATTTTAAGAAGAAAAACCTAATAGTTGCTTTTCCTTTCAGACAATATGGATTTTTCTCTTATTTGCGAGAGTTATTTGATGCACCTGATCCTGTCATGAGTTACCTCTGCTGCCAGTATCACATTCATGAAGTTCCTGTAGGAACTGAAAGAACCAGAGAAAGAATTGAACGGGTAAGAAAGTACTGAATCAGTACCAAAAATGTAGTTTTGTTAAAACTTCTTAACTTAAAGTCAAGGAAAACTTGTAATTTAAAGAAACATGCCATTGTTTTAACCATACAGAAGTTATCTTGGTATTTTCCATTTTTAATATGGCATAGGACACTGAATGTTGACTAATACTTGACAACAGGAGTGGTGTGGAGTTATCTAGAGCAGGGGTCCCCGACCCCCAGGCCGCACACACAGCAGGAGGTGAGCGGTGGGCAGCCAAGCGAAGCTTCATCTGCCGCTCCCCATTTCTCCCCATCGCTTGCATTACTGCCTGAATCATCCCCCCCACCCACCCAGCCCGGGTCTGTGAAAAATTATCTTCCACGAAATTGATCCCTGGTGCCAAACAGGTTGGGGACCGCTGACCTAGAGTAAATAAATAACTTAATACATGTAGGGTAGTTAAGTTAAAACCTGAAGAGACACCTGGCTCTCTTATGTGATTCTGCCTTGCTTGACAAACATTTGTTCAAACATTAACGGTTTAGTCATTTAAATTCTTGTATTCTGTTTTTCAGACAAATTATACTTTAGGATGGTAGGCTAGGATATGTAACTGCTGTGGTAAGCCCTCCCCTTAAAGTTTCCATTTAAGATTATCTCATGTGAATGACCACCCTTAATAGGATTTCATTTTCCTGTCTAGTACAGCTACATAAACTCTAAGTTCCTATATTCTGCTAATGCTGCTTGGAGTTTTCTTCTCCTTACAAGTAATCTCTAAGACTCCAAACCACCTTCATTGCTTTTATCAAAGGGAGAAACAGGGAAGAAGTCTCCTCTAGAACAGATTTTTCCTTAATACCAAGTTGCCATATTAATACTGCTTGTAGGACCCAATTACAGACCTAACTGCTATTTATAATAGTGAATTTATTAGAGAATGTGTTTTAAAGTTTTAAACAACCATTCTACAAGTATCCCTATTATATTCATTTGTAATTTCGGGGCCTCTATATACCTCATTAACAGAAGATAGAAATGGGGGCTCATTACTAACCCATTTTGCACAGACAAGCGATTATTAATTATGGTAAGTTGCCTGTGTCTTTTTTCTTTTTTTCTTTTTTTTTTTGCGGTACGCAGGCCTCTCACTGTTGTGGCCTCTCCCATTGCGGAGCACTGGCTCCGGACCTGCAGGCTCAGCGGCCATGGCTCACAGGCCCAGCCGCTCCACGGCGTGTGGGATCTTCCCGGACCGGGGCACGAACCCGTGTCCCCTGCATCGGCAGGCGGACTCTCAACCACTGCGCCACCAGGGAAGCCCTGCCTGTGTCTTTGATTAAAAATTATATTATGGTGACTATTTGGGGAAACCAAAAATACAACTCTCCATGTGGGTGTACCTCTCTCTTTGGTCTTCATAGATGGGGTTTAAAAAAAGAGGACAAGACTATATACATAGACCAATCCAATTTCTCTCATAACTTCAGAGGTAGGTAGGGCGCTATCTCTGAAGCTTAGGATGGTAGGTATTCTTTACTATTGCAGAAAGACTATAGAAAATTTGGTAAGGGCTTTCATAGCTTTACTTTGGGGCAGAAAGGAGCAGTACTGCACTTGGAAAATCCTTTCACTTTTTGAACAGTGCTTCAAGTTGAATTATTTTTATGCACTTTTTAACGTTTTGGTTAAGTCATCTAGAGAGCTTTAACTCTACTGTCTGTACTAGAAAAATAACATTGTATATAGTAAAGCAAAGTCAGACACCTAATAAAGCCCTTGACATTGCCTTAGCCATCTTTCAGAAGATACAGACCTTCATTGAGGAAATTCACTGTCTTAATGTTTCATGTCTACCTAATGACAATAATGGCTATATTACTTCCTTAGAATAAAAATAACATTCTTTAGTGTAAGTTTTGCTTTATTATCAAGTCCTGACATTTTAGATTCTGTAAATGATTATACTCTATTTATGCAGTTGTTCTCGTTAATTTCCAAGACTGGTCTCTCCTTAAATTGTCTGCTGACCTCCTTAGCTTAACAATGTTCTTTTTGCTGAGAGTACTCCCACCATCTGTCAGTTGCAATTTGCTTAAAACTTATTTTCATGAAATGTGGGTAGGCTAACCTCATCTAGGCTTTCCCTTCATTTCAAATTATTCAGCATATGTGGATGCCAGTTTATACCCTATTAAACTAAGTATGCTTAAGTATGTCTTATCTCTTCACTTAAACTTCTAGAGAGAAACAAGCCACAATAACACTGGTAATAAACCTTTGGAGATTGGAAAAAACTACAGTAGCCTATTCTTTATAAATAACAATAACAGATCCAATGTTAGGGTGTTTAGAATGTGCATTAGTTTATGAAACTCCTTAAATAAATTCTTGAGAGAAAAGATCTCCAAAAAATGCAAAGTCTTTGAAGTCCTTGAAAAGTGTGTGCATTAAGTATTCCCCAGATATACAAGAATTAAACGTAAGATTATGTATCTTTGAACAATATAACTGAGGGGAGGGGAGAGTAAATGTGTTAGTTGAGATAACACAGTTCAGTCTACAGGGAAGCTGACTCCTGGTATCTCTTCTGTAGATAAAGTCCCAAAAGTACACTTACTTGGGAGAGATTTGTATAGTGAAGTAGAAGTATAGGCAACTTTGGTTGTTGCTTTGGTTTTCTCCCAGTTCTCTCTTCCTTAGTGTTGTTTTCCAAAATAATAACCTGAATTTTATCACTCACCTTTTTAGAGATGTTGGGTACATTTTTTTAAAAATATAGTATATTTTGATCTTCTAAAATTCGTGAGATCTGTATTTTTAATTCTTTAGTCCTTTTAAAAATATGTCATAATTATTCTTAGATGTGCACTGAATGCATATTTTACATTATAGGTAATACAAGAAACCCGATTAAAACAAATTTATACAGCAGAAGAAAAGTTTGTGGTGAAAACTTCTTTTTATTCAAACAAAGTTATTTCTAGTAACACATCCCTAAAAGTAGCCCAGTTTCTCACAGTCACTGTGGATCTAGAGCAAAGACGACACTTAGAAGAACAGCTAAAGGTTGGTCATTTAAAAAAAAATTTTTTTTTAATTGAAGTACAGTTGATTTACAGTGTTGCATTAGTTTCTGGGGTACAGCAAAGTGATTCAGTTATAGATATATACTTTTTCATATTCCTTTCCATTGTGGTTTATTACAGGATATTGAATATAGTTCCCTGTGCTATACAGTAGGACCTTGTTGTTTATCCATTCTATCTATAATAGTTTGCATCTGTTAATCCCAAACTCCCAATCCATCCATCCCCTGCCTCCCCCTTTCCCTTGGCAATCGCATATCTGTTCTCTATGTCTGTGAGTGTGTTTTGTAAATAAATTTGTGTCATATTTTAGATTCCACATATAAGTGATACATGGTATTTATCTTTCTCGTTCTGACTTCACTTATAATCTCTAGGTCCATCCATGTTGCTGCAAATGGCATTATTTTGTTCTTTTTTATGGCTCAGTAGTGTTCCACTGTATGTATGTACCACATCTTCCTTATCCATTCATCTGTTGATGGACATTTAGGTTGTTTCCATGTCTTGGCCATTGTAAATAGTGCTCCTATGAACACTGGCGTGCATGTACTTTTCAAATTATAGTTTTGTCTGGATATATGCCCAGGAGTGGGATTGCTGGATCATATGGTAACTCTATTTTTAGTTTTTTGAAGAACCTCCATACTGTTTTCCATGGTGGCTGCACCAGGTTACATTCCCACCAACAGTGTAGGAGGGTTCCCTTTTCTCCACACCCTCTCCAGCATTTTTGATGACCATTCTGACTGGTATGTGGTGGTACCTCGTTGTGGTTTCACTTTGCAGTTCTCTAATAATTAGCAATGTTGAACATCTTTTCATGTGCCTCTTGGCCATCTGTTTATCTTCTTTGGAGAATACCTATCTATCTAGGTCTTCTGCCCAATTTTTGATTGGATTGTTTTTGAGCTATATGAGCTGTTTGTATATTTTGGAAATTAAGCTTTTGTCAGTCGCCTCCTTTGCAGCTATTTTCCCCTAGTCCATAGGTTGTCTTTTCATTTTGTTTATGGTTTCCTTTCATGTGCAAAAGCTTGTAAGTTTAAGTCCCATTTGTTTATTTTTGCTTTTATTTCTTATTGCCTTGGGAGACTGACTTAAGAAAACATTGGTATGATTTATGTCAGAGAATGTATGGTGTTATGTCTTATATCTAAGTTAAAGATTGGTTATTTTGAGTATTAATAAAGAATATTAACTGGAGTTATAATACGTTAGCCTGTTTTTTAAATATATTAACAATATTGCATATTCCATAGGAAATTAATAGAAAATTGCAAGCAGTAGAATCAGGGTTGATTGCCTTATGTGAGACAAACAAACATCTAGAACACAAAGATAATGAACTTAGACAAAAGAAGAAGGAGCTTCTTGAAAGGAAAACCAAGAAAAGACAACTGGAACAAAAAATTAGTTCCAAACTAGGAAGGTATCTTTCAGCCTATTTTGGGGTAAGGGGGTTGGGTGGGTGGTACAAAAACACTATAAGGATATTGTTAGTTATACATTGTAATGATGACACAATTCCCACCAGCACTCTGTGTACAATTTCTCTCTCAAACTTACACCCTCCTACCCAGAACATGGGACAAAGGGAGGTGAATCTTAAGTGTTGTGAGTTTTTCTGTTCCCTGATCTGCTGTTCTCATCCCTGGACCCCTTTCTGTTCTTAAAAATTATTGAGGACCTTGAGGAAGTTTTGTTTCTATGGATTATATCTATTGATATTTACCATATTAGAAATTAAAATGATAATAAAGCCATACATTAACATATTTATGAAAAAGTTTTCCAAACAAAATACATTTAGCAAGAAGAATGACATTGGCTTTACATTTTTGTAAATCTCTTTAGATGAAGTCAGTTGTTTTTCATATGTGCTTCTGCATTCACTCGGTTGTGAGATGTTTTGGTTGAAGTATATGAAAAAAATCTGGCCTCACATAGATATGCAGCTGGAAAAGGGAGAAGTGCTTTAATAGACTTTTCAGTGTATGGATTATCAAAACTTGCCAAGATGTGGTTTGTGAAAGTTTAATTGCAACATGGAATGTGAACTCATCAGTGAAGTTGTGCACTCCTACATTACTTTAAGTGCATCATTCACTCATAAATGACTTTGCTACATTATGCTAGCTTACTGTGAGATCCCAGGCAATTGTTCTCAGAACTTATTGTTTTGTTTTGAATTTAGATATTTTATAGAAACTTGGAATATATAAGATGGGATAAAAGCTATTAGGGTGTTCAGTCTAGGGGAAAGGAACTGTGGCTCCCAGTTTCAAGGCTTTTCCCATGTCCTGTCATGACACAGCGCAGACCTTTCTGTTGTGATGGTTCTTTTATGCTTCTTTGCTATAGAATAAAAATAGAGATATTAATAACATAATAGATGACAGCTCATTGTCTTGAATAAGGTACAAGTTTACCTTGATCTAATATAATAGTGTTTCTAAACACATTCAAAAATTAAATATTTAAAATGCTTTAAGAAAAAAAATTTTTAAGCAAACAATTGCCCATTAACTTTTGTTTAAAAAGTCAGTAATGTACCTTGGTTGCTTAAAGCAAGATATAGCTATTTAGTCTAACTGACTGCCTAGAATTTTTTTCTACTTTAACCCTTCACTTCTATCTTTAATCATCTACAAGACATTTACTGTTGGACTGCTGTATTGAACTAATTGTCTAAAGCTAAACTTTCTCCTCATAAAGTAATGTTGATTTTTGTAGTGCAGTAACCTTTCATAGCCATTGTCATCCTGCTGTCTCATACCTCCAGTTGCTCACTTTGGAATACTGCAGTGGTGACATGGTTAGTGGTCTCTACTTGACTAGTCTCCTTCTCCAGTCAGTGCATCCAGAATACTGTCATCCAGTTTATCTGCTTTTCATGTTCCTACCCCCCTTCAAGAATATCTTATAGCTCCCTACCTTTACTACATGAAATTTAATTAAATACTGCTTTCCTTTAGATTGGCTTTCAAGTTTTTCAAAATCTTATTTCACTCCAGCCTTTCCAATTTCCTCCCTGTCTTCCCCAAAGTCTCTTCATGTACCATTCAGTCCACTCTCTACAGCATCCACTGAACTTATTCATTATTGTTTATTATTGCTTCCATCATTTGTTCTTGAGTTTTCCCCTGAGGCAACATGATGTAGTGGAAAGACTTGGACTTTGATGTCAAACACGTCTTACAACTTAGTATCTGGGATCTTAGGTAACAACTTCTGAGCCTTAGTTTCTTCATCTTAAAGAGCAAAGTATTAACCTTTAGGATTGTTGTATTGCCTTTTCATTATGTATTTTTTTACCTTTTAATCAGATCTCCACAGTTAAGCTCCTTAAGGGAAGGGACTATATTTATAAACAATGTTTATCAGTTATGGGCCAGACACTATACTAAGTGTGTTGCATAATTTGCCTTTTTTTAGTATTCACCAGAGCCCGGTGGAGAAGTACTATTATTATTTACAGTTTATAGATGAGGAAACTGAAGCTCAGAGAAGTACGTTGTTCAGTTATATTGCTCATTAGTGGCAGAGAGGAAATTTAAATCCATCTTTCTGATTCCAGATCCTATATCATTAGCCACTAGCATTACCTAGACTATGCTGGGCACATACTCTATCTCAAAAAATATTTTCAATCTTGAGTGGTTGCATAAAATGATTGTTTAATCTAGAAGCTAGCAGTTAACATCTGAGTAGCATTGCTAAATAGCCCACCCATAAAGCAGCAGGGGGCCTAAGAATTTGGGCTCAATCTTTGTGTTTTCTCTGATTTCCACATCATTATGCATTTCATACAGTTTAAAGCTGATGGAACAGGATACTTGCAACCTTGAAGAGGAAGAACGAAAAGCAAGCACCAAAATCAAAGAAATATATGTTCAAAAAGCCAAACTTGTTACTGAATTAACAAACCTGATAAAGGTAAGCCATTTTCTTAACTTTAGTCATATTTTTGTTGTTGCAGGTCGACAGCAAAATCTTAGCAAGAGATTTTGATCAGTAATTTCAGCTCTCTATTGTTGGACATTTCTCATTATAGATCAGTAAATTGGTTTAAAGTACTCATTAAGCTAAATTACTTTATTCCAGATGACTCAAATATATAAGAAAACTTTAAAATTCTCTTAGAATAAAATTATAAAAAGAATTATTTGAGAGAGGTATCAGTCACATTAGAAAAATGTTATTTTTTTCATGGTTTATAATTTTGTTTTTTAAAAGAAACTATTGTTTTTCTTAGTTGTAAAACAAACTCATAGGGGTTTTTTATTCCTAGATTTGTACTTCTTTGCATATACAAAAAGTAGATTTAATTCTTGAAAATACTACAGTGATCTCTGAGAAGAACAAATTAGAATCAGATTATATGGCTGCTTCATCACAGCTACGTCTCACAGAGGTAAAATGTTTGCTTTTATTTTTTATTTTGGGGCTTCAGACCAGTTTGAAAATGTGTGTGTGTGTGTGTGTGTGTGTGTGTGTGTGTGTGTGTGTGTGTGTGTGTATATCATGCCTTGCAATATGCAGTTTTTTTATGCTCTTTAATTTACAAATTTAATGCATCCTGCTGATGAGGAAGCAATATTTGAACCCCTTTGTATGTATTCTGCATTTTATGTTAATTGATTGGGGGAGGTGTGGTAATAATCAAAAAAGAGAATTAGAGTCCCTGATTTAGTCACTTGAAAACCAGTCTCATGTCTGCTTTCTTAACCAATATAAATTATAGTTGTTACTGTTACCAAGCAGCAACTAGTAGCTTTTATTGCATTTTTTATCCCATAAAGTAAACTGCAGATGAGTTCTAATCAACACTAAGAGTGGCCTTAGTGTGTAATCTTGGTGATTTAATCTTCTGTTAATACCTGTGAAACGATGATAAATATTGAAATAGTGGGGAGTTGGGGGTGATGTACTAAGTTAACATAAATTCCAAAGAAGAACTAGCAACAAAATGAGTTAGTATAACAGTGGCATAGTTTTTGAGTCTTCCAAATCCTTTCCCAAAAACAGAAGAGCAACTAGGATAACAGTTAACAAACAACCCATGGACAACATATACAACAAACCAAGCTTTAAGGTATCCCTGTAGGTGTACTGCAGTATATTCTCACACTTAACCACCAAGGGTTAACATCAGGCTACTTAAGGGCTTAGTCCCCACTAAAACTACCCTTCAAATGCTAGCTGCAAGTTCAGAGGTCCCCAGGCCACCTGCACTTCTGACTAACTGGCTACAAATTCAAAGGCTCTTATGACTCCCCCAGGTTCTGTAATTAACTAGAGTGACTCACAGAACTGAAGAAAAGGCTATATTTAACAATTACAGTTTTATTATAAACGATACAAATCCCTACTAGTCAAATGAAGAGACATGTAGGGTGAGGTCTGGGAGGGTCCTGAACACAGTTTCTGTACACTTTTCTGGTGAAATCAGGATGTGTCACCCTCCTAGCATCAGTGTGTTCACTAACCAAGAAGCTCTATGGAGCTTCAGTGTTCAGGACATTTATTGGGGTTGCATTACCTAGGCATGATTGATTGGATCATTGGCCGTGTGGTTGAACTCAATCTCCAGCCCTCCTCCCTGGAATTCAAGAGATTGGGAGGACAATAATAAGACTCAAAGCCCCAGCCCTCCCCTCTAGTCACATGATTTGTCTTTCTGGCATTGCCTTCCCCCATCCTGAGTCACTCCTTAGCATAGTAAAGTCAGGTGTGATCCTAGTAGGGGCCCGTGAATAATAAAGACAGACACTCCTATCACTCAGACAATTCCTAAGGTTTTAGAGTCTTCCTCCCAAGAACCAGGGACAAACATCAGTCAAATTCTATATTTTACAACACCCGTGAACTCCAGACTATAGGTGGGTAAGATCAAATCAGCAGCAGCATCAAGACTGGTGTGGTATCAGAAAGTATGTGGTAAGGAGCAGAGGGAAGGCTCCAAGAATCCCAAAATCAAGTCACCAACAGGTACTCATCTCTAAAGAAGAGAGGCCCCATTTGGTGTGGAAAGTTCAGCAGACCAATTTGAGAGCAGCTGAAACTGGGGAGGTGACTATAGACTCAAGAAAGGTCAGGTGGTGCTGGGGTGGTGGTTCAGGCCCTGTGAACTCTCCAATTAACCGAAACTGCTTTGCAGAACAAAGCTGCTTACTGAGGAGAACTAGAACTACAGGATAGACTAAGGAGATAGTAAGCATGTATCATGTGATTATAAGGCTGACACAGTAGCTAAAGGCACAACACTCTAAACATGGGAGAAGGGAGACAGTGTAAGTAAAATGGAATATATTTGCTGATTGTCCTATAGGTACTATCAGGAAATAAAAGGATACTACTTCAGATTAGATGCTTTGGGAGAGGGAAATGAGGGAGAATTTCAATATTGTTTATAGTAGGAACCAGTATCTCAAAAAAGATATTAAGGCCGTAAGGATATTGTATAAGATATTTTGCACATAATCTTTCAAATAAAAATAGCTTTCCTGGGCTTCCCGGGTGGTGCAGTGGTTGGGAGTCTGCCAGCCGATGCAGGGGACGCAGGTTGATGCCCTGGTCCGGGAAGATCCCACATGCTGCGGAGCGGATGGGCCTGTGAGCCATGGCCGCTGAGCCTGCGCGTCCAAAGCCTGTGCTCCGCAACGGGAGAGGCCACAGCAGTGAGAGGCCCGCGTACCGCAAAAAAAAAAAAAAAAAAAAAAAAAAAAAAAAGATCACCAGATACAAAAAAAGAAGGGGTAATACAAAAGGAGAGAAATGGGTTCCCCAGCCAATGCTACAGTGACTTAG
>NW_006770293.1:625531-639810 GCF_000442215.2 Lipotes vexillifer
AGCCTCACCCAGAAACGAAGACCCCAACCAGAAAAAAAAAAAAAAATAAATAAATTAAAAACGAGAGGCCCCCACCACCAAAAAAAAAAAAAAAAAAAAAAAAAAAAAAAAGCTTTCCTAAATGCCAAAAATAGATGAAAAAGGGAGAAGGGGACAATATAAAACAGATTATATCACTGAAGATTAGATATTTAATTTATATACATATTAAGACAACAAAATGGCAGAACTTAGGCCAAACATCAATCATATCATTAAATATAAATGGAGACAATTTATCTTTTTAAAAAATTTTTTGAAGTAAATTCCAATACTGTGCATAATATGAGAGGCACATCTAAAAGAAAGAGATTCAAAAAGGTTTAAAATGAAAGGACAATGAGCACAAGGGATCTTTTGGGGTCAAAAAGACTCAAAATATTAATCAAAAATATATGATAAACCTATTAATTTCATAATTGACGCTTAAAATAATAATGGTCACCTTTGGAGGATATTAGAGAACAAGCTCATGATTTTCAAAAATGGCAAAGAAAGAATCTAGCATTTATGCTGTCTTTTTTATGTGAACTATTTAGGATAAACAAATGAGATGGGGAAGTTTTTCTTTACAGGAGTATTTCAGTTAATAAATGCAGAAGGAAAAAAAAGAAAGAAAAGAAAAGAAATGCAGATGGAATTATACTGTTAGAATATCACCACCTCGTAGCTGCTAATGAATCAGTGGATCACATTAGCTGCTAACATCACAAAAAGATAGCCAGATATTTATTTATGTGTATCCTGATGGAAGGACATAACACAACACCACCTATGAACTAATGTGAAAAAATCAAATTTCAATCCGATTAAGCCTCTAGAACAAGGTTTCTCAATCTCAGCACTATGAATATTTTGAACTGGATAATTCTTTTTGTGGGGGGCTGTCTTTACCAGCATCCCTGGCCTCTATTTGCTAGATGCCAGTAGTACACCATTCCCTCAGCTGTGACAACCAAAAATATTTCCAGACACTGCCGTGGGGAACAGAATTGCCCCCATTTCAGAACCATTGCTCTAAAACTACCAGTTTACAGGAAATACAGGAGAGCAAAAAATATGCTAAATGACTCCACAGGAATACAGTCTGCAAAATCTAGAACGTAAGGGACTATATAGGGACAAATCATTTACTTTAGCGCTGTCCAATAGGAATATAGTGCAAGCTGTATGTCATTATAAAGTCTCTAGTCACCAAATTTTAAGAAGTAAAAAGAAATAGGTAAAATTATCTGTCCATTTAATAGTATATTTAACTCAGTAAATTAAAATGTTATTTCAACATGTAATCAATATTGGAAAATTATTGAGATATTTTACAATTTTATAAGCCCTCTAAATACTGTAATAAATACTTACATCTGAATTTAGATGATAAGTTTTCATCAGAAATATTAGATTTTATAAAACTTAAGAGTTGCAAAAGTAAATTCATATACTCAGATTATTCTAAACATTTTCCGGTGGCTAAAGTGAGTATTGATTTTAAATTATTTTAAATTAAAAATTTAGTCTCTCAGAACTCTAGTCACATATGACTTGTGCCTTACTTTATTGGGTAGTGCAGGACTGTAACTAAGATAAAAAGGGGAGGGGAAATGTATAAGCTAAAAGGGACTTAAAAAACGTACTAACCAAATGCTATGTGTGGACATTATTTTGATCCTGATTTGAGCAAAGCAACTACTTTAAGAAATGGAATTTTGAATATTGACTCAATATCTGATAATAGAGTTTACTGACAGTATTTTTTAAGTTTGATAATGTGGTTATGGACTTTTTTATCTTTTAGAAATACATTGCCGTAATATTTACAAAGAAAATAATGTCTGGAATTGCTTCAAAATAATCCAGGGAGGGAGCCATGTAGGGAGGGAGTGTAGATGAAACTGTGATGGTCATGAGTTGAAAATGGTTGAAAAAGCTGGATAGTAGATACATAAAGGCTTATTATACTGTTCTCTCTCCTGTTTCATATATTTCTACCTTTCCCATAATAAAAAGTAAATGTTTCCATTCTTGGCCATGATGAAACAGGGGCTCAGTTTACCCTCTTATTTTAAACCACTAAAAGATGGGACAAAGTATATAAAACAAAGATTTTCAGACATTGAATAACAGGCAGCACGGGACAGTGATTCCCTAAGAGAAGGGAAAGCAGAACCAGGTGAACCAGCTCTAAAATTGCCTTAATTAGCTTATTGCCTGGAGAGTTTCTAGGCCACGATGTAGGGAAGAGGGATTTAATAGGAGAGAGCATAACAGTACAAATCCTACAGACATTAAAAGGATTTGTTCATTGAAATGAACAAATTTCTTAAAAGATACAGGCTATCAAAGATCACTGCAGAAGTAGTTAATTAGAATAGCCCTATGTTTACTAAAGAAGTCATATTTGTAGTTAAAAGCCTTACCATAAAGAAAACTACAGGCCCAGAGGCTTCACTGGTGAATTCTACCAAGCATTTAAAAGAACTAATATCAATTCTACCTAAAGTCTAGAAAAGGTGAAAAGGAAGGGAATACTTGACACATTATATGAGGCCAGCCTTAGATATCAAAACCAGACAAAAGAAAACTACAGACCAATATCTCTCATGAACATAGATGAAGAAATTCTTAATAAAATGTTAGCAAATCAAATTCAGCAGTATATAAGAGTAGTATATCCTAACCAAATGAGTTTATCCCAGAAATACAAGGTTGATTTAACATGTGGAAATTCCTAAGTGTAAGTAAATTCACCACATTAACTAGAGAAAAACCACATCATCTCATCTCAGTGTATGCAGAAAAAATATTTGACAAAATCCAGTATCCTCGTATGATAAAAACTTTCTGCATCTAGTAATAGAAGGAAACTTCATCCTCCTGATACTCAGTGGTGGAAACAAGGAAAATGCTCACTCTCGCCAATTTTATTTCACATTGTGCTGGAGGTTCTAGCCAGTGCAACAAGGCAAGAAAAAGAGAAGGCTTACATATTAAAAAGGGAGAAGAAACTTGCCCATTTCAGACAAATATGATCATTTCTGTGGAAAATATTAAGGAATGTACAGAAATGCTTCTAGTTGAATTTAGCAAGGTTGCAGGATACAAGTTTCAATATGTAGAAATCAGTTGTGGTTCCGTCTGTTAGCAGTGAACAATTTGAAACTGAAATTTAAAAATACTGTGTACAGTAGCATCAAAAATATTAAGTACGTAGGGATGTATATATTTTGGGTTGGCCTAAAAGTTCATTCAGGTTTATTTGTAAGATGCTACAAAAACCCAAACGAACTTTTTGGCCAGCCCAATATATATGACCTATACACTAAAAACTATAAAAGTAAATGGAATTGATTGTGTCCATGGATCAGTGATTCAAGATTTGTTAGAATGTCAGTGCTCCTCCAAATCTGTAGATTCGGTAAAATTCCTAGCAGGGTTTTTGGAAGGGTTTTAGTTTTTGGAAGGTGACAAGCTTATTCTAGAATGCATTGGGCTTAGAAGAACTTTGAGAAAGAACAAATTGTATGACAGAAACTACCTAATTTTAAGACTTATTACAAAGCTACAGTAATGAAGACACCATTGTATTGGTGTAAAAATAGACATATGGGTCAGTGGAACAGAGAATCCAGAAATAGATACACATATATACAGTCAGTTGTTTTTTGGCAAAGATGCTGGGCAATTTAATGTAGAAAGAATAGTTTAACAAATAGTGCTGGGACAATTGAATAGTCACATACAAAAAATGAACCACAACCCTTACCTCATACCATATACAAATGGATCATAGACTTAAATGTAAGAACTAAAGCTATAAAACTTCTTGAAGTAAACATAAGAGAAAATCTTAGTGACCTTAGTTTTGACAAAACAGAACACTAAAAGCATGAATTATAAAGGGAAAGAAATCAGAAGTTGTACTTCCTCAAAATTAAAAATTTTTCAGTAGACACTGTTAAGAAAAAGCAGGCTACACACTGGGGAAATGTATTTGCAAAACATACATCTGACAGAGGACTTGTATTTAGATGAAGGGCTCTTACTGTGGGCCAAATCTAGCCTAAGGTCTGTTTATGTAAAGTCCCTTCAAGCTAAGAACAGTTTTTGCATTTTTAAAAAAGCCTCCACCCAAAAAAAGAAGAATATGCAACAGACTGTATGTGGCCCTCAAAACCTAAAATATTTACTTAGTGGCTCTGTATAGAAAAAGTTTGCTGACCCCCGATAGATACTATAACAAGAACTCTTAACAATCATCAATATAAGGAAGACAATCCAGTCAAAAAAACAGGCCAAAGATTTAAACATAGTCTTCGCTAAAGTATACAGAGAGCAAATGATCACATGAAAAGGTGCCCAACCTTATTAGTCAGTAGGGAAATGTGAATTAAAGCCATAATGAGCTATCACCACAGACCTACTAGAATGATTTAAAATTTTAAGACTGACCAAACCAAAGTGCTGCTGAGGGTGTGGAGCACCTGGCACTTGCATACATTTCTAGTAGAGATTTAAAGTGAGTAACCACTTTGGAAGACCATTTGAGAGATTCTTAAATGCTAAACATACACCTGCCGTGTGATCCAGCCATTCCTCTCCCAGTATTTACCCGAGAGAAATAAAAGTATACATCCATGGAAGACTAGTACACAAATGTGTAGCAACTTTCTTTGTAACAGCTAAAAAATATGAAATTCTACAAAATGCAGAATGCTTAGTGACTGAAATAAATCAGTGGTTGCCTACGAAGGGTACAGTGGGATGGATTACAGAGGGATACACAGTTGTTGAAGGCAATAGATATGTTCTTTATTAGTGGTGATGGTTTCACTGATGTACGTATTTGTCAAAGTTCATCAAGTTGTACACTTTATATATGTGCAGGTTATTTATCCATTAGTTACACTTCAGAACTGAAAAATTTAAGGAAAAAACTTATGAAGTCTTTTTTCGAGTATGAAATTTTATATACAAGAGTAAAACGAGTAATATAACATCCATGTGTCCACTGTCCCTTCTAACAGATGTAACACTTTGCCATATTTGTTGCAGGGTTTTAAGACTATTCATGGATTCAGAGTCCCCTTGTACCCTTTCCTATCTGTTCTTCTACTTCGCTAGAATATACTCCTCTCTGGCAGTGGTCTGTACATGATTCACTTTACACTTACCAGAAACAAACGTGTTGTGTAAAAGTGAACTATAGTAGTATCTTTCAGTGGAGTCTTTAGAGGCTGGGTAGCCATAGGATTGCATAGATGAATGGAGAGATTAAATCAGAGTAGAACAGCTTCATTATCCTGAAGCCAGCTTCTTCAAACTCTCTGGCTTCTTGAAAAAGCTTATGGCTAGAAGAAGTGGGAAAAAACCAAGAATTTTGCTAGCAGGTAAGCATCTTAAAGTACGCAAGCACAAACACACCTAGCCAAAAGGAGCTGAAGGTCAGGTTCCATATCCTAGGGTTGTGGGAGGTTCAGTTTGAGCAAAAACCGGAGGGTTGGAAGAGGGGAAAGTTCCACCCCACCCAAAGAAAAGGGGTGGAGGAAGACAGGAAGGCAGCGGGTGTAGCAGTAGTCACTCTGAATATGTAGAAGAGATCCGGCAAAGAAACTTGGGTGGGGGGTGTGGGGGTGGGTGCTGGATGTGGAACAAGTTTCCAACGGAGAGCTCATCAGTGTTTACTTCGTGGGAGCATAAGGGAAGTCATCTGCAGACCGTGTGTTCTCTTGGTAAATAATGATAGAGCCCATGCCAAAGTTTCTTCATTGATTGAGCCTGTGAACCTGGTTGTTGAGTATGGTGTTATAGAAGAGATTTCATGAAGGAATTGACCCCTTATGCAGATATATGGAGCCTTCCGTCCGGTCACACGAGACAGTATTTGATCCTGCTGCCTGAAGTTTTGTTTTGGAATTAAGTGTCAATGAGAACTTAAGAAAATTATGGGTGTCATATTACATAAGTATCACAAAATCATGTTAACTTTGGAGTAAGCCCTCTCCCAGACTTCAGCCCCTGTTGACATGGTTAGAGATACTCTTCAGCAGCCTTAGTCCACATAGATGTACTAAGATTAGGTGCAAACTGTGACTCATCCATTTTGTTAGTAGTAGCAGAAATAGTAATATTTTGAGTTGAGCTGACTACTCTGGAGAGTAGGAAAGTACTTGTGAGGAGATTTTGTTTTCAATCTCTGAGTCACTAATTTTTTACAAAGATGGCCACATTATACTGTGTAGAGAAATAATCTGATTAGCTGCGTGTCACTCTAGATTTTGTTACCTGGAAGTAATACCCACTCAGTTCTCAGCCTCTTACCATACTCACACACACATCATGTCAGGTTTTTCCATACTAATCTTACTTGATACTACCCCTGGCTTTATTTTGTGTTTCCTCAACAATATTTTGCAGCATGGTTTCCCTTTTTTATATGTTGATCTGAAAGTTATTAAATGCTTTTTATTCATAATTGTCTTACCAACCCTTTTGTAAGGTTCTTTTATTTCTTACACTATGTTTTGCTAAGTTTTGTTACTGACTGATCATAGTCACCAATCACACATTTTAAACAGTCAAGAATGATGAGTAAAAGATACAGAGAATAAGTGTTTGGTAGTTCATTTTCTCTTTCATTTGCTCTTTTTCCTTCTCATGTTTGCTGTCACTTACCCATATTTGCTCTTACCTATTCTTCTGCTGTCCTACTGCATTTGAAACAAAAAGAAATCATTTCCTTCCTTCCTTTCCTCCCTCCCTCCCCTCCTCCTTTGGACACACTGCAGGTTGTACTAAGGAACCATTACTGCCACTTGAGGGTTTGTCTTTTACCCTGATCATGAAAACAAGTTCACAAAAGAAGACTGACACAAAAATTCAGTAGGGCTTGTATTCGTGAAGGAACTTAGGGATAACTAACCACCACTGAGTTTGAAACTTCCTCAAATTATTGGAAGGCAAATAGGGGAAAAAGGGTTCCAGACCCATGAAACATCTCCAGAGGTATGTCATTACCTTCTGGAATATTTTTATGACAAGTTAATAAGCTGACTGAATCCAGATATGGAGGGGACAGATGGATGTACATGTTACTTGGTTTTTTACTTTGGGCAGCGTTCCTAACCACTCCAAGCCTGTTGTCTTCAGCCATAGGTATTATGGTACCTAACTTGCAGGGATATTTGTGATAGTAAATTCAGTAATATACATCATGATGCTTAGTGTGTGCCTAGCATGAAGCCCATATTTCCTTAAGAAGTATAGATTTACATCTGGTTTAATATTACAAGAATTGGAAGTTGTTAAATTTATTTGTCCTAATGCTAAATTTAGAAATTCTGTGCTTTCATCTAATGTTCTTTCCTCTGCCTGCCTGCTTACTACTCTCCCACAAAAAACAACTTCAGAGGACTTTTTTTTTCCCCAATTTAAATGTGATATATGTATTTGGCAGGAAAAAATCCTTTCCCAAGTAAATAGTATTATTGTCACCGCTTCACTGTTTACTGTTAGATTGATTGAAATAGAATTTGTAAGCTTGTATATTAAAACGCCAGTGAAGACCACTGATTTCTAAACTTCAAACTTGACGTTAAAATTTTAAGCTGCTTAAAAAAAAGATTACTTTTCATATTTCTAAAATATATATGCAGTCCAATATGAACGAAAACTTATGGTTAACATTTGAATTTGAAATCAATTAAATTGGAATGAAGTTTGACTCTTTTCTTTATATGAAAGGAAAATTGAGGAAGAAATGTTTTGATCTACAACCAGTTTTTAAGTATAAGTTTATGCTACCTAGAACGTAGTTTAATTCCTTTCACACCAAAATGGGTTTCATTTTGTTTCACTCTTATTTTAATTAACTAGAATATTTACTGTGTTAAGTTGATGTGCAACATATATTCAGTAAGAAATTCTGTGAACAATCTGATTTTTTCCACTAGAGGGCCCTCTTAGAGAAGGTTTTTCTTGTGTAGTGTCAAGGTATTTCTGTACAGTTGAACTTTATCAAAAGACTTTCAGAGAAAAGATAATACTTATTCATCTCTTTCAGGGTATGTACCTACAGAGTAATCTTTTCTGAGATGTTGGTGGGGGATATTTTGTAAGTTTGCCATTTTCTCCCCTTATGTTTTACACAGATGAACTGTTTCTGTGGCCTTTTAACTGGTAAAGGCTAGATTCTATGAAGAAATGTAAATAAGCCCTTTTCACTAGCCTGAATTTACAGTGTTATCTTATATAATTGGACTCTTTCTGCACCCCACCCCCGCAGAAAAACTCAGTAAGAATTATGGGGTGGGGCAAGAACAGGTGCTATGTGAATAGTGTCACAAACATGTATGTATAGAAACAACATTGTCTTTTTTTTTTTTTTTTTTTTTTGGCTGCGTTGGGTCTTCATTGCTGCGCACAGGCTTCTCTCTCATTGCGGCGAGCAGGGGCTACTCTTCGTTGTGGTCCACAGGCTTCTCACTGCGGTGGCTTCTCTTGTTGCAAAGCACGGGCTCTAGGCACAAGGGCTTCAGTAGTTGTGGCTCGCAGGCTCAGCAGTTGTGGCTCGCAGGCTCTAGAGCGCAGGTTTAGTAGATGTGGCGCATGGGCTTAGTTGCTCTGCGGCATGTGGGATCTTCCCGGACCAGGGCTCAAACCCGCGTCCCCTGCATTTGCAGGCAGATTCTTAACCACTGCACTACCAGGGAAGCCCTCTGATAAAGATTTTATTAGACATATGCCACCAAACAGAAGGAAACTATTGAATGAGCTTTTGTCCTAAGCCCAGAGCCCCAGATATTCAGCTTGGGAATATTTCTTTCCCATAATGTTCTAATATTTCATTTTAGCAAGATCCAGAGGAATAGGAAGCAGGAAGAGAAGACTTTAGGAGTGTTTAGTTCTGTCTACCTGTCCCATGTTTTGCATTTGCCTGAGTATAATAGGCTCTAGAGAGCAGAGTAAGGGTGACTGGGAGTCTTTAATTTTCTTTGATTTCTCTTGCTGGGTAGGGGCCAAGGAATCCATTCAAGGAAACTTTATATTGATACTAACGGATCGGTATAAAGGCTTGCTTGCATTTTCAGATCAGTCCAGTATATATATATACTTTTACTAACTTTTGTCTTAGTTTACTTCCTTTGCTGTCAAACTTGTGTGCATAAAAATTACCTCAGGACATTATTAATAATACCAATGTCCAAGCCTTGGCCCCAAGAGGTCTTAATTGTTAGATCTGGCTTGTGGCTGGGATATCAATACTGTTTAACAAATCTTCCCTCTATCTCACCCCTGCTCTGGTACTTTTAGTGCAGACCAAAGTTTGATGGAAAGAGCAAGCTAAGACCTGTTTTCTTTTTCAGGAACCTAATCATTTGCTATTTCCAACTTAATATCTCTGAACCACATATAAAAAAGGAGATAATACATTTCTTTAAGATGGTAATGAGGATTATATTAATTACCATATAGGATGGGGGTGATAACCATGATTGGCACACAACACAAAAGGCATCCCATGATGCCCTTTGTTTTTATTTTTTTTTTAACATCTTTATTGGAGTATAATTGCTTTACATTGGTGTGTTAGTTTCTGCTTTATAACAAAGTGAATCAGCTATACATATACATACGTCCCCATATCTCCTCCCTCTTGCGTCTCCCTCCCTCCCACCCTCCCTATCCCACCCCTCTAGGTGGGCACAAAGCACTGAGCTGATCTCCCTGTGCTATGCGGCTGCTTCCCACTAGCTGTTTTACATTTGGTAGTGTATATATGTCCATGCCACTCTCTCACGTCGTCCCAGCTTACCCTTCCCCCTCCCTGTGTCCTCAAGTCCATTCTCTACATCTGTGTCTTTATTCCTGTCCTGCCCCTAGGTTCTTCATGACCATTTTTTTTTTTAGATTCTGTATATATGTGTTAGCATACGGTATTTGTTTTTCTCTTTCTGACTTATTACTTCACTCTGTATGACAGACTCTAGGTCCATCCAGCTCACTACAAATAACTCAATTTCGTTTCTTTTTATGGCTAATATTCCATTGTATATATGTGCCACATCTTCTTTATCCATTCATCCGATGAGGGACACTTAGGTTGCTTCCATGTCCTCCACGATGCCCTTCTTGTTACACATGGAACTTTTGCTACCTGGCTCTTGCCCACCTTGCCACTCTCGTCTTTTTTACATGCTTACCTCTTCTTCAGCCACGTTGAATTTCTTGTTCCCTAAATAAGCAGGCCCTGGAGGCTTCCATGGCCTGTACGTTTTAAATCACCTATCCTGGGAATGCCTTCTGCTGCTCCCTCTTAGTAATTTCTTATTTGTCCTTTAAGATCATTCACTTGTCATAGCTTCTGTGGCCGCTCTGACCTTCCTCCATCCCTTGCCCACACCACACACATAGTCTCTTTGTGTAATTCCTCTTTCTTTTTTAATGTGCAAAATGGGGATAATAATACTGTACAGTGCTGTGAGAAATAAGGGAATGTGTGTGTGAAGCACCTAGCACATAAGCTTTCAGTAAACAGTAGCTGTTTCTTGTATGGTAATTAATGACTTTGTGTATCTTCCTTCTTATTCACCTTTCTATGCTCAGTGCATAATAAAATACTGACATTTGATAGGTTGTCAGTAATTATTTGGTGAAGGAACGAATGGGTCCATGAATAAATGATAGCTACATGAAAGGTGCTTGGAAAACTATCAAACATTATTTAAAGGTTCTGCTTACATTTGAATGCTGAGTATTTGGATATGAAGCCTACATACTGTATATATCAAATTTTATTAGCGTATAATTATACATAGCTAAATTAAACTTTCAGAAAAAGGCAGTTAAATTTAAATTTCAGAGCTCTTACAGATTCAAGAAATGCCATATTATTAATGTCCCGATATATTTTGAAGTTTAAGTTCAAATTTAACCTTTACAATAAAATCAGTCATGGTTTGAGATATGTTTTCGGATGATTTGCTTATCACAATCAAAATTCAATAATATATTTGATATAATGTGGTGGTTTAATAAAATAGCCCTCTGATTTAACAGTAACATACAAATTTTCAAAATATTTCTTTTTCTTGTATTAGCAACATTTCATCGAGTTGGATGAAAGTAGACAGAGATTATTGCAGAAATGCAGGGAACTTATGAAGAGAGCCAGGCAAGTATGTAACCTGGGTGCAGAGCAGACCATTCCTCAAGAATATCAGACAGTAAGTATAAAAAGTATATAACGCTACAAGCTAACATATTTAAGACAGCTATTTTTAAGCTTAAAGTGTGTTAGGCATTGTACTGGGCCATGAAAAACACAATGTGCCATAAAATATGAGATCCCCCCACCCCCCTGCCACCATTTTTAAACTGAGTATGTATGTAAAGTAATTTTGCTCAACGAATTTTCTTCACTATACTCAGACTTGGACACTAGTCAGTCTTATTGCTTATACTAAAGTTGTTAAAACATGGGTATTATTTTGCAAAATTATTAATGCCATAACATTCATTCTTCCAGTAAAAAGCTTTTTTCCCCAAGCACCCTTTTAATAGGTAGGGTCAGGAGATGGGTTATAGCTTTTCATGGAAACATAGTACCAGTAATTGATATATAAGGAACAGTAAAGAGAGGTGATATTTAGACAAACGAAGGCAAAATGAAAATGTTTTCCTGGAAATTAGGGTGTTTATTTATGGTTGAGTGGGAGCTGAATCTTTATGGCTGACATCTGTTGCTAAGGAAAGGAAAAAAAGAGCCTTTCTTTCTTTACATTATGTGTATTTTATATTCTGACATATCATTCAGTTGGTAAAATGAGAAGATGCTGCCCTTTCTTCCAAGTTTCACCATTAATTAGGTAGCCCTGTGACCCAAAGCTTTATCTGACAGGTAGGAATAATACCTTGCCTACATACTTACTCTCTCAGAATAATGTCAAAGTAAAATTAGAAATAAAATTTTAAGTATCTGGTATTTGTGTGGCTTTTTAAATTTCAAATGTTTATTTCAGTAGATTATGAATGTCTGCTAAAGATATAAATAGAACTGGAAATAAAACTTATTTGGATTATAATTTTCATATCCTCAAAGATTGTGCTTTATGCTATCAGACCCAGAAACTAGGGAGAATCGATCTGTTTGGATACATAGTAGGAATTTAGTAGATATTTGTAAGACAATTGAGGGGCTGTTGTTTCTAAAAATAAAACCTCCAGAATACATTGTTTATAAAATAAGTAAATATTAGCACAATATCTGTACTAATTTTTTCTTTCAGAAAGTAACATGATTCTGTCCTTGATACATGGTACTGTTTTTGAAAGAAACAAGATTAGAACATAGTTCATGTGTTCATTAAAAATGTATTGATTACCTTCTATATATCACATGCACTGAACAAAACACACATACTTCCTTCTCTCTTGAAATTTATATTCTAGTCTGGAGGGTGGGGAAGACAAATCAAAAAGCAAACAGATTATGTCGGGGATAGCAAGAGGTACTAAGAAGAAGAATAAAACAAGGTAAGGGGCTAGAGTGTCAGGGTAGCCTCCTTTGAGAAGATACTGAGAAGAAATCAGTCAAGTGAAGGTTTGAGGGAAAAGCATTCCAGGCAGAGGAAACAGCTCATACAAAGCTCCTGAGGCAGAAGTATACTTGGCCTGTTTCAGAATAGAAAAAAATCTCAGTGGGGCTACAATTTATAATCCAAGCAGAAAGGAGGGCAGAAGCCAGATCCTGTAGGGCCTTATAGACCATAGAAGGAATTTGGGCTCTATTTTGAGATGGAACCCACTGGAGAATTTTAAACAGAAGAGTTATAGAGGCAGGACAACTTCAGTTTGTAAAAGAGCACCTCAACTGCTGTATGGAAAATAAAGGAAGCACAAAGACCATTTAGAAAATTATTGCTTTGGACCAGGTGAGAGATTTTCATGGCATGGATTAGGGTGGAAGCATTAGACACAGAGCAGTTTACAGACTTGAGGTATCTTTTAATGACATAACCAGCAGGGCTTGGTAATGGATTTGAGTTGAAGGGTGAGAGAGAGAACCCCTAAATTTGTTCATTTACTGAGATGGAAAAGATTGAAGGACAAATCAGTTTGCTCAAATTGGTGGGGAAGGTGAGGAAGTTGAAGATTTGTGTTTCACCATCTTAAATTTGTCTATTAAAGAGTCAGATGAAGATACCAAGTGTTTGGCACATGAGTTCAAATCTCAATGGACAGGTCAGATTCAGAAAAATATACTTAACAAATATCTGAAGGCCTTTGAAGTTGAACTGCTTTCCAAAAGGTTAGGGGAAAAAAGACAGGTTAAGATATTAGATTAATGCAGTGTGTTAGGATCTTTTTCAAGGTTTCAATATTCATTTTGTACGTTGTAGTACATAAACTTTTGCAGGTTGTGGTGAAAAAACAATGTACTGCTTTGCCTCGCCCCACAATAAAGTATCTCTTCTAATTTGTCTCTGTGGCATGGTCTCAGAAGATAGTACTGTGGTGAAATTCTACTGTCAAAGTAATTGGATTCTTAGGATGCTTTTGCAGTTCTTCACAAGTACAGTATAAAGTTCTAACTTCTTGCTCTCTTTCAATGCCCCACATATTCTGGACCCATTCTACCAATTCAGCAAGTACCCACCATTCCAAATGGACACAACTCCTCACCCCCCATGGTATGCAGTGCTCATTCTTTTTTCCAAGCTCCTGTCTCCCCTCTGCCTTACTTTTCCCTAGCCATTTGCTTTAAGGCCCAGAGATGGAATCTGGGCCTGATTTCTCTTACTCTCTTGTAGCTCCTGTAGCATGAACTGATACTTCCTTTCTCTGAATTCCATAACCTGTATGATACGTACCGCTTGTTTTAATACTCAGCATCAATACATTGCCTTAAGGTGTTAGCCCGTGTTATTAAGTATATACATTTTGTTTTCTTTTAAAGTATAAGCTTTTTGAAAGCAAAAAGCCATGTTTATAATTCCTTTGATTCCTTATTGTGTGCTAGCATGCTGTTCAACACATAGTAGATACTTACTAACTCAGCAGAATATTTTTATTTAAACTATTTGAACTATTTTCACTGTACTGTCTATAATAATGGACAATTTTTTTCTTCTTTAGGCTTTCCAAGATCTTCCAAACACCTTGGATGAAATTGATGCTTTATTAACTGAAGAAAGATCAAGAGCTTCTTGCTTCACAGGACTGAATCCTACAGTATGCCTCTTTCC
>NW_006770293.1:639955-668239 GCF_000442215.2 Lipotes vexillifer
CACACACTCACACACACACACACACACACACACACACACACACACAAAGTTCCCTCCAGTACTTGCCTCCCACTCTGTACTGGAGCTCTTGGTAATAATAAGCTAGACAGCAGGAACAATGTGCTTTTAAATGCCAGATTCTGAATCTATTAGAATTTTAAATAGATTCTTCCTAAGGAACACAGTGTTCTGTGCCTTTTCTTTATAAAAAGAATACTTGGGCTAACCTGAAATACTGCAATGTCTATTTTTCCAAGGATAAAAAAATGGCATTTTCAGTATGTTACAAAAACAAACTAACTGCATACAAACAATGCAACAGAAGTGGCATTTTCAGTTAATGTTTTAATTGATGCAAAATTTTCTATAATTTTATCCTTTGGTAGATTAATCTTAAGGATTTTTTTTCTGCCAGGTTGTTGAGGAGTACACAAAAAGAGAAGAAGAAATAGAGCAGTTAACTGAGGAACTAAAGATAAAGAAAGTTGAACTGGATAAATATAGGGAAAACATTTCACAGGTAATTATTCAACCGTTTTCTTTTTCTCATGTGCTTAACATTAATCATATGGGAATGTAGGATAATGCAAAATGAAATGATACACTGCATTTTTTCTTAGAAGCGTATGTTCTCATGACCAGATATTGATATTAAATTTGTTTTATATAAAGTTTTGTATCAATGCAAGGACACTTCTTTTTAAATTGTGTTTTTATATTGCCTTTACTTGCAGGTAAAAGAAAGGTGGCTGAATCCTTTAAAAGAGCTGGTAGAAAAAATTAATGAAAAATTTAGCAATTTTTTTAGTTCCATGCAGTGTGCTGGTGAAATTGATCTCCATACAGAAAATGAGGTAAAATTGCATTTGAAATGTTTCCTGGCAAGTAATTTTAATTATATGCTAAAAGTACATGTAAATTGTTTATTTACTCTAAAGTTATATCTGTGAAAATTTTGCTTACAAAAAAATTGTCCTGAGGAAGGAAAAGACCATATATGGGATTCCATCAGGCTCACCTTTTTTTTTTTTTTTTTTTTTTTTTTTTTTTTTTTTTTTTTGTATGTCTAATACCTTACAAAGTCTTTTCATATCCAGTCTAAGTAATGGTTATTCAGGTGTGGTAAGCAAATGCATTGCTTTTTGAATCTATTACTCAAGTTTGAAGAGTCATAAACAAATTGGTAAACATAACTGAAACATAGTATAGTATCAGTGGTTTCCTTTTGATCAAAAATTTGAGTTCACAAGAATAAAAATATTTAGAAATTTGGTACTAAGTTCTTGAGCTACATTCATGCATTGCAGTTGTGGGTAAAATAAGATTTCCATTAAGAAATGTGTAGGGGCTTCCCTGGTGGTGCTGTGGTTGAGGGTCTGCCTGCCGATGCAGGGGACATGGGTTCAAGCCCTGGTCTGGGAGGTTCCCACATGCCGCGGAGCGGCTGAGCCTGCGCATCTGGAGCCTGTGCTCCGCAACAAGAGAGGTCGCGATAGTGAGAGGCCCGTGCACCGCGATGAAGAGTGGCCCCAGCTTGCCACAACTAGAGAAGGCCCTGGCACAGACACGAAGACCCAACACAGCCATAAATTAATTAATTAATTAATTTAAAAAAAAAAGAAATGTGTAAAGAGGGACTTGCCTGGTGGTCCAGTGGTTAAGACTTTGCCTTACAGTATAGGAGGTGTGGGTTCAGTCCCTGGGTCGGGGAGCTAAGATTCCCACGTGCCTCTCAGCCAAAAAGCCAAAACAGAGAAGCAAGATTGTAACAGACTCAATAAAGACTTCAAAAATGGTCCACATCAAAAAAATATATATATATTAAAAAGAAAGAAATGTGTAAAGAGATGAACTGGGATGTGCTTCAAAATAATTGGGAGGGCTTCCCTGATGACGCAGTGGTTGAGAGTCCACCTGCCGATGCAGCAGACACGGGTTCGTGCCCCGGTCTGGGAAGATCCCACATGCCGCGGCTGGGCTCGTGAGCCATGGCCGCTGAGCCTGCGTGTCCGGAGCCTGTGCTCCGAAACGGGAGAGGCCACGACAGTGAGAGGCCTGCGTACCACAAAAAAAAAAAAAAAAAAAAAGAGCAAAATAATTGGGAAAGAGGAGTGGGTGGAGTTATAGATGAAACAAGATTGGTCATGTATTGATCATAGTTGAGACTAGTTGATGGTAGATACATTAAGCTTATTTTAGGGTTCTAATTTTGTAAATGTTGAAAATTTTCCCTTGTAAAGCAAGGTAGCACCTTTATTTCCCCTTAGGAACTTCGCCCCATGACTCCTTTATCTGCTTCGTGTGAGACATAAGGATAGCAAACATCATTTCACTTTAAGTTTTAGTAAGATATTAGACCTGCCATGAGAATTGTCAGCTACATAGTGTGGGCTTGTTAGAAGGAAGGGATGTGTTATAACAAATATAATTTATAATATACTTTCTATGTACCAGACACTGTGCCAAGCACTTCTAGGTTTATCTTGTTTAATCCTCAGAACCATTCTATAAAGCAGAGAATGGTTTAAAACCATATTTTATTAATAAACTGAAACAGTAAAATATTAGAACCACTTACTGCAAGCTCTAGAGGTCTCCAGGGATCTATTTAGATAAAACTAATATCGTGAGGTTTTAAGTTCTTTACTCTTATAATTGATTGATTCAGTCTATTTTCAAAAAATTGTATGGAATTACCAGAGAAAACTCTCACCTTTCGTCAACTTTTTAAATGTTTTATAGGAAGACTATGATAAATACGGAATTCGAATTAGAGTCAAATTTCGCAGTAGCACTCAACTACATGAATTAACTCCTCATCATCAAAGTGGAGGAGAAAGAAGCGTTTCTACCATGTTATACTTGATGGCACTTCAGGAGCTTAATAGATGTCCATTCAGAGTAGTTGATGAAATCAATCAGGTACAGCTTATTCTTTTATTGGGTTTCACTGTATCTTGTAATAGATTTAAATCTAATCATTATTATTGTCATTGTTTAGGGAATGGACCCAATCAATGAACGGAGAGTGTTTGAAATGGTTGTAAATACTGCTTGTAAAGAAAACACATCTCAGTATTTCTTTATTACACCAAAGGTAGGTAATAAGTAACCTAAAAATACTCATACTCAGAAGTCCCTTGTGGCTAAAACATGTAGCAGTTTTTGGCCCAGTATGTAAATATGAGCAGGAGCCCTCCCAAAATAGAACTAAAAAGATGATAGTAATATTTACATTATTAAAGGGGACAAGTTCCAGTGACATACTTAATCAGAAACCTTGTTATCAGAGGAAGAAACATAGGAGGCATAGTGTTATGTTCTAGAACTGAGATTTCCTCCATGCTTTTGGCACTTATTCTTCCTCTAAAGAAGTTCCTCTTTTAGCGCTAAAAAATGACAGGAGAATATAAACCCTAGAACGCTGGTCCTTCTCGTTTCTCCAGAAAGGTCTGTTTTGGTGCTGTGCTCTGCCCTTTTTTAATTCACCACTGCCACTGACTTGGCCCAGAGGCAGTCCTAAGTACCCTGTGATCTTCTGTTCATATATTAACTTTGGGAAAAAAAAATGAATTATCTTCACAGAGAATTTTCCATAAGCTAGGACCATTACAATGGGAAATTTTCTTTTGTGGGTCAATTATAAAACTGATGTACAGTAATCAAAGATGTATTTATTAATGTAATCAGATTTTTTTTTTAAGTGTTCAATGAAAAATTTCATTGGAAATCCTATCTTAAATTCAATTTTTTATTGAATAGTATAATCTGTCTTCTTTTTCCAGCAGATACCCTGTGGAGTTGCTAGATCTGTTAATTTCCTACTGTTTACCAAACATGTTGGCCTATAAACCAAACCTCCCTGTTATATACCCTTTTCAGGCTACCCATCTATCACAGTGCCTCACCATAGAAGTTGCTTGAGAAGTGTTTTGTGGATAAAAGAGTGAAAGTATCCTAGGAAAATTCTGGAGGACACACTTTTCCAGGGTCAACTTAAGAAGTTGTATGATCCCATTTGGTCTATGAATATAGAGGGCTCCCAAGGCATGTTGATGATTCCTTAGGCCGCGCTTCAGATGCGCTAATTCAAATGAGGATCACAGTCGGGCAGGGTGTATATTGAATTGAGAACTCAAGAGTTTCATTCATATTACAAATAAAATAATATATTTGACTATACACAAGTAAGGTTGAAAAGTTGTGCTTCTTAACGGAAAGCATTATATGACAGTTTGTTTTAACACTTACAGCTCCTGCAAAATCTTCCTTATAATGAAAAGATGACGGTGTTATTTGTCTACAATGGTCCTCATATGCTAGAACCAAACAGATGGAATTTAAAGGCTTTCCAAAGGAGGCGGCGCCGTATTACATTCACTCAGCCTTCTCAATAAAAGTAAAGGGCAAGAACTTTGGGACTTTTCTGTTAAATCCTGTATATAAGTGTGGCTCAACTGAATAAAAGTTAGGAGATTCATTAAGACTAAAAGATCAGTTATTTTTGGAAACCCGCTATTAGATACAAATGGGTCGATGAAAAGAGACCATAATAACTTCTTTTTTGTGGAACATCATCTGGTAGTAAAAATTAAGTCTTCTTGAGTCCTTAGCACTCTGACCATAAGTCATTGGGTCCCCATTTTTTTTTTTTTTTTAAGTATTTGCTACTCAAATCAAAGGTACAGTGGAAGGGCTTATCAATTACAAGAAGTTTAGTTGACATGGTAACCCTGAGCTTTACTTGCAAAGTAGTTTTAACTACTTTTAGAGTCTAAAGATGACTCTACAGCTTAAGCCACAGTTTCTCCCAGTGTTATATTTAATTTTAAAAATTTGATATGGAAATGTCTAGTCTAATGTATAGTAATAATTTATGGCAAATCTATTCACTTCTTCCTATTAAAAAGATACCTTTTATCTCCACTAGGAAATGGAATTTTATGAGCCTTTAAAAAAAGTTTTATGAAACTTGATACTATAATTATATTGGTATCTCAAAGGAGGGAAAAGTATTGGGGTTCAAAAATGGTAGCAGGACTTCTTTGAAATGCCACAAGGTGGCCACTAGATGATGCAAAAAATGCAACCAAAAGATTGACTGACAGAGAATAAAATCAAGTGCCAAGGGTTTTTAAAGAATAACCCTGTAAAATGTGGGTGAGGTTTTTTGGGTTTTGGTGGTTTTTTCCTTTTTTTAATTTAAAGTCAATTGTATTTTACATCTTAAATATCTAAAGCATTTTCATAATTATTTTTAGTAAGATTTTTCTTAAGATTTCATATACTGGTTTTTACAATTTATATTTGAAATTTCTCAGTGTTATGTAAAGAGTGAGGAAAAGCATTGATTTGTTTAAAACCATAATGTTTTTAGAATCTAAGCTTATATAGGTCCTAAAACTTACAGTGTTGATCCTACCCCACTATCTTAGAAAATCTAGTTTAAACTGTTCTTTCAACATGAAAGAATTAGATGAGAAAATCATTTGTTTATCTCTGCGTTATATTAATTAACAGTGCCAAAACAAATTCTATTCTTTTAAATATTGTAAAATAACGGACTAGATCAAGGACATATCTTTGAACAATGGACTGGATCTGTGCCGGTAATAACAGAATTATTTTTTTGACTTGGCAGCTTGACTAAATTGAAGAATTACAGTCAATTTGGGTTTTGTATGTTCTTAAATAGCCACTGAAATTTATATTCTTGTTAGGTCAAAAAATAAACCTCTTACTTGGACATTTTCTCTTTAAAAAGCTATTTTTTCCTTCATAAAATTTTTAAAAGAGCCTTCCCCTCTTAAACTAAGTCTAATGCATATACTATGAAAATATTTTAAAATAACATTTTTACTAGTGCAAACAACTCATGTAAACCTTGAAAACCTTGGTAACATATTAGTAAATGGATGTTGTTACCAAATGTTTTTGTTGTTTAATACTTCGTTTTCCACCAAAGTATCTTTACTAATATGTGCTTAGTGTAGTTTGTTTATTGTCTGAGTTAGTGCCAGTCATCTTATTTCTGCAAAATGATTATCAGTGTGAAAAAGAAGTTTGAAGATTAGGTGTGTTTGAAAATAAAATGGTCAACTACCTTTCAGTTTACATATGCTAATAATTATTCCATACCTTGTTTATAAGCATTTCTCTCTTTCTAGTGGACAAATATTTGGTTTTTACATTGAATGTTGACCTGTGAAGAATAGTAAGTCTAGCACATTAGTCTCAGCCACTTGAAGCTTCACATATTTTCTGTAAAAGTTGATTTTAATTACATACAAATTGTAAAAACTTCAAGTAACAGTCTGATTTGATGAATAAAATATTTAAAACCCTAAGGTGACAAGCAAGTATCTTTAATGACAAAATCTTCATTGATTTACGTAAGGAGAGAAATTGAAAGGTTTTTAGCATTAAGTAAAAGGAAAAATTTCTTGCTGCTTTCTAATTGTCTTTTGGACATGTGCTTATTTTCTTTGGAGTATGAATCTTTAGTGTGTAAAAAAATATAATTTGAGGGAATTCCCTGGTGGTCCAGTGATTGATTAGGACTCCACGCTTTCACTGCCGAGGGCCCGGGTTCAATCCCTGGTCGGGGAAGTAAGATCCTGCAAGCTGTGCAGTGCAGTGAAAAGTGTGTGTGTGTGTGTGTGTGTGTGTAATTGGAAAAAAACTTTGTGGGAAATGCTACTTTGTTGGTAATAAATGCATATATTCATATTCTTTTGGTGTATGTCATTTTAAATGAGAACTGTTTTTATATACTTTGAACCTTCGTAAGAGTCATTTTGGTTTTCAGATTTGCTGAAAAGTTTATTGAATGCCTACCATTTACAGAACAGTGTTTGGCTGTCCATGTTCAAAAGGATAGAAAATGGAGTCCCTTGTCTGCCTGCAAGGAAATTAGTCTAAATGAGTCAAGAAATAAAAGAAAAAAAGGTTTAAACCACCTAAAGAAACCAGTTACAAGGCAAGTATAAATATTTTTAGGTTGAAACTTTAGATGGCCTGCAAGAGAGCCCTGAATATGTCATCTTATGTATCTATGTACCTAGTTAAACTTCAGCCACTCTGTTACTCAAGAGGGGGAGGGTGAATACTGGGGACACGCAGGAGTCTCTGCCACAGACCCAAGGAGATAACTGATTACCCTATGGCCTATTGACATTGTTTTCAGAGAAAAGACTTGGTAGGTTTTCCATCACACTCATAAAAAGCCAGTTGTCACAGCCTTCAAGATTTCTACATATCTCCCCACTCTAACCTGATCTAAAATAGCATCCCGGAGCTGCTCTACAGTGCTCTTACCCTGGTTTCTCTTCATAGCATTTATCACTACTTATCATTATGTACTTTGTTCCTTGTCTGTCTTCTTCACTAGAATATGAGTTCTCTGAAGACACAGACTTTTTTGTGTTGATTGCTACCTCCCCAGGACATAGAAAAATGCTTATCAGTACATAGTAAGCACTCAGTAACTGTAGCATGAATGAATGCCCTTTCTCCCAACACTGACAGATATTTGAGCATATTTATTCCATTATTCATGTAGTCAATCCTTATTTACGTGTACCACTGGGAAAGCACTATGCTGTGTATTTTGAATAAAAAATAGAGCCTGCATATGATTCCACTATCAAGAAACTTAGTTTAGCGTGGAGATTCCGGTTCAAGATGGCGAACCCCATCTTGAAGATCCTGAACTCACCTTTTCCCACAGACACACTGAGTCTACAGCTACATATGGAAAATTCCTCTTAAAAAAATACCTAAAGGCTGGCTGAGTGACGACTACACATCAGGCAAGCAAGAAAATCACATCGAAGAGGGTAGGAGAGGCTGGAACACAAACCCACCATAAACCCCACCCCTGGTGGGCCCCAAATTGGAAGAGAACTCAAAACCTGGAGCTTCTTGATGAGAAGTGAAGGGTTTGAACCCCACATCAGGCACCCCAACTTTTAAGACCTACACCTGAAAGACAAGCCACAATCTAATTTTGATAACCACTGGGGCTTATGTCCCAAGACCCAAACTGTAGTGATCTGAAAAATGGCTCTTAAAAGGCTGGTGTGCTCAAACTCACCAACCCCAGGGCCCAGCTTAGAAGCAACATATCACACCCAGACATAAAGGGAAGAAGGCTCACCTGCTTGAATTGAAGCATCAGCCTTCCTGAGGGCAGGCATCTACTTTGACATGCACATCTGGGAGCTGACTAGGACATTCTGGGGACGGAGACTAGCAAGTGCTATTTTCATGCTCCCTTTGCCATGCTCCAGAGCACAACTGTCCCTCGGGTGAGAGCTTTCACGTGCATCTGATGCCCTTATTTTGCTGGCCACTGCCTGGAGAACACCTCTTGATCGCCTAGCTCTGGAGGCCAGGGTACCTTGTGTTCCTGGTCCCATAGGACTATAAGAATCAGTGTCACCAGAAAAATCCGGTGCCCCAATTTTTGTGGCTGCTGCCAGCGAGCACCTCTATACTGCCTGACTCTGGTAACCATGGGGCCTATGCCAGTGGGTCCCACAGGACAATAATCAATTGAGGAAGAGTTCTTAAATAGTTACCATCCCCAGAGAACTGCAAGAGGCAACAGACCCAGGAGTTCAGTCTGTGCAGAAGGCCTATTAAAAATCATGGCTGTAGCCTGAGGGACAGGCTTCCGATTAATCACACATCTGGGGGCTGTCAATATTTTCCAGAGGTCTGGGAGAGGGGGTACTATCTTCAACTTCTCCCATTGCCATGCTCCAGAGTGCCAGTGTCTCCCAGAGGGGAGCTTTACACGTCTGGTACCCTGGTTTTTATATCCGGTCCTCACTTTTTGCAGCTTCTGCCCAAGAGACAGCCCTTGACTGGCTGGCTGTGATGGCCAGGGGGGCTTGCATTCCTGGGCCTCACAGGACTGTGGCTATCACAGAGACAGTTCTTGGCAGAACACTGCACACAGCAGACTGAAATATACCCTCACCCCAGTCTTTCTGTGAAGTAGGCCTCTTTACTTGTCCTGGAGCTTTGGCCTGAGAAGCAGGCTTCAAATTTGGCACACATCGAGTGGCCTACACAAAGTTCTCAAGGGATACAGGCCATGGATGCCATCCTGGTGCTCTCCCTCTGCCTTGCTCCAGCTTGCTGGCATCTCCCAAAAAACAGCTTATACACTTGTCTGGAGCCACAGCTTTTTTTGCCACCCAGGGATACCTCCAGATTTCCTGGCTCTGGTAGCCAACAGGGTTTACACTTGGAGTCTCACAGGACTACATATATTTCCATAGTATTAAAAGCTGCTGCCTGAGGATCTGGCTTCCTATCAGCCTGAATCTAGGTAGTGAGAACCTTCCCCTGGGACATGGACAGGTCTTGGCACACCCTCAACTACTGGGAGCTATTAACAATATAATAGGTGCTTGGACAATCACAAAGGTTTGAGAGGAAACCAAAGGCTAAGTCAGGGTTGAACAACTTTCATCTGCTACACAAGGCCATTCCTTTAGGACTGAGAGAAGGGGTGGTTTTATCTGCTGTACACAGGGAGTCAAGAAAACAAAGGAACAGAGGAATATGTTCCAAACAAAATTACAAGATAAGAGCTCAGGGGGAAAAAAAGGCTTAATAAAATGGAGATAAGTAATTTATGTGATAAAGGGTTGAAAGTAATGATTATGAAGATGCTCAACAAACAGGGGAGTAGAATAAATGAACACAGAACTTCAACAAAGAGTTGGAAAACAAGGTATCAAATATAAGTCACAGAGCTGAAGAATATAGTAACTGAACTGAAAAGTACACTAGAGGGTTCAGCAAGAGACTAAATAAAGTAGAAGAAATAGTCAGCTAACCTGAGGACAAGGCAGTGGATTTCTCCCTATCAGAGCAGCACGAGGGGGGAAAAATGAAAAAGAGAAGATAGTTTAAGGACTTAGGGAACCATCAAATAGGGTAACATTCACATTATAGGGCTCCCAGAAGGAGAAGAGAGAAAGGGGCAGAAAAATTATTTGAAGAAACAATAGCTGAAAAGTTCCCTAAATTGAGGAAGAAAACAGCAATCAGATACAAGAAGGCTAGAGAATTCCAAATAAGAGGAACCCAAAGAGATCCACACCAAGACACATTTTCTTAAAATGTCAAAGGTTAAAGATGATGAGAGAATCTTAAAAGCAGTAAGAGAAAGCCAACTTGCTACATACAAGAGAATCCTCATAAGACTATCAGCAGATTTTACAGCAGAAATTTTGTAGGCCAGAAGGGAATGGCACTCTTTCAAAGTGCTGAAAGAAAAAAAAAACAAAAAAAAACTTCCAACAAAGAATACTCTACCTGACAGTGTTATCATTCAGAATTAAAGGAGAGATAGAGTTTTCCAGAGAAGCAAAAACTAAAGGAGTTTATCACCACTAAACTGGTCTTATAAAAATGTTAGTGGGACTTCTTTAAGCTGAAAAGAAAGTGTATTAATTAGTAACAAGAAAATATATGAAAGAATAAATCTCACTGGAAAGATAAATATAGAAAAGGATTAATCACTTTTAAAGCTAGTATGAAGGTTAAAAGACAAAAGTAAAAATAACTGATTACAATAATTAAGTAACAAGATAAAAAAGATATAAATGTAATATCAAAACATAGAAGTTGGTTGGTTGGAATAGAGTAAAAATGTAGAGCTTTAAAATGAGATCAGTCTTAAGTTGTTATTGACTTAAATAAGACTCCTACAGATATAAGTTGTTATATGTAAGCCTCATGGTAACACAAGGCAAAATTCTGTAGTAGATATATAAAAGATAACGAGAAAGGAACTTAAGTCTACCAGTAAAGAAAGTCATCAAACCACAAAGGAGGAGAGGAAGAGAAGAAGATGAGAACAGAGAGGAACTACAGAACAACCAGAAAACAATGAACAAGTGGCCATAAGTTCCTACCTATTAATAATTACTTTAAGTGCAAATGAACTAAATTCTCCAATCAAAGACATGGAGTGGATGAATGGATTAAGAAAAACAAGACCCATCTATATACTGTCTACAAGAGACTCACTTCAGATTTATAGATACAGACTGAAAATGAATCAGTGGAAAAAGATATTTATTCCATGCAAATGAAAACAACAACAAAAGCAGGGGTAGCTATACTTCTATCAGGCAAAACAGACTTTAAAACAAAGAATGTTATAAGAGACAAAGAAGGGCATTCCAAAATGATAAAGAGGTCAGTCCAACTAGGGGACATAATATTTGTACACCCAACATAGTAGCACCTAAATGTAAAAAGCATATATTAAAGACCTAAAGGGAGAAATAGACAACAATACAATAATAGTAGGAGGCTTTAATACCCCACGGGCATTCCAAAATGATAAAGAGGTCAATCCAAATAGGAGACATAATATTTGTACACCCAACATAGTAGCACCTAAATGTAAAAAGCATATATTAAAGACCTAAAGGGAGAAATAGACAACAATACAATAATAGTAGGAGGCTTTAATACCCCACTTATGTCAATGGATAGATCATCTAGGCAGAAAATCAATAAAGAAACCACAGCCTTAAATGACAAATGAGATCAGGTGAACTTAACATATATATACAGAACATTCCATCCCAAAGCAGCAGTATATACATTCTTCTCAAGTACACATGGAACATTCTCCAGGATAAATCATATGTTAGGCCACTAAACAAGTCTTAATAAATTTAGGAGAATTGAACTCATATCAAGCATCTCTTCTGACCACAGCAGTATAAAACTAGAAATCAGTTACACAAAGAAAACTGGAAAATGCAAAAATATGTAGAGATTAAACAAGATACTACTGAACAATCAATGGGTCAAAGAAGTCAAAAGAAAAAAAGTACCTTGAGGGACTTCCTTGGTGGCACAGTGGTTAAGAATCTGCCTGCCGATGCAGGGGACATGGGTTCGATCCCTGGTCCGGGAAGATCCCACATGCCATGGAGCAACTAAGCTCATGTGCCACAACTACTGAAGCCCATGCACTCTAGAGCCCACGTGCTGCAACTACTGAAGCCCGCACGCTCCAGGGCCCGTGTGCCACAACAACTGAGCCCTCATGCTGCAACTACTGAAGCTTGTGCACCTAGAGCCCGTGCTCTGCAACAAGAGAAGCCACTGCAATGAGAAGCCCGTGAACCACAATGAAGAGTAGCTCCCACTTGGTGCAACTAGAGAAAGCCTGCATGCAGCAATGAAGACCCAATGCAGCCAAAAATAAAGATTAAAATTTTTAAATTTTTAAAAAATACATTGAGACCAAAAAAAGAGAAAGAAACAGAACATACCAAAATTTATGGGTTGCAGCAAAAGCAGTTAAAGGGGGAAGTTCATAGCTATAAATGCATACCTCAAATAACAAGAAAAGTCTCAAACAACCTAACTATATACCTCAAGGAACTAGAAAAAGCAGAACAAAGACCAAAGTTAGTAAAAGGAAGGAAATAACAAAGATCAGAGCAAAAATAAAAGAAATAGAGACTAAAAAGACAATAAAAAAGATCAAGGAAACTAAGGGCTGCTTTTTGGAAAGATAAACAAAATTGACAAAACTTTAGCTAGATACACCAAGAGAAAAAAGAGGACTCAAATAAATAAAATCAGAAATGAAAGTGGTGTCAATTATATAATATAATCAATTGTAATTGATACCACAGAAATACAAAAGATTAGAAGAGACCAATACAAACAATGATACACCAACAGATTGGATGATCTTGAAGAAATGGGCAAATTATTAGAAACATACAACCTTTCAAGGCAGCTGTGAAGAAATAGAAAATCTTAACAGACGGATTACTAGTAACAAGATTGTATCAGTCATCAAAAACTCCCCAACAAACAAAAGTTCAGGATTAAGTGGCTTCATTGGTGAATTTTACCAAACATTCTAAGAAGAAATAATACCACCCCTTTTCAAACTCTTCCAAAAAATCGAAGAGGAGGGAACTCTTCCAAACTCAATGTATGAGGCCAGGATTACCCTGATACCAAAACCAGACAAGGATGCCACAAGAAAAGAAATTTTCAGGCCAATGTCCCTAATGAACACAGATGTAAAAATCCTCAACTAAATATTAGCAAACCAAATTCAACAATACATTAAAAGAATCCAGTGGGATTTATATCAGGGATGCAAGGATGTTTCAATGTCCACATTAAAAAAATGAGTGGTGAAAATCATACGATCATCTCATTAGATGCAGAAAAACATCTGACTGAATTCAACATCCATTCATGATAAAAACTCTCAACAAAGTGGCGATAGAGGAAACATACCTCAACAAAGACCATATATGACAGACCTACAGCTAACATCATATTCAACAGTACAATGCTAAAAGCTTTTTCTCTAAGATCAGAAACAAGGATGCCCACTTCCACCACTTTTATTCTACATAGTATTGAAAGTCCTAACTAGAGCAATTAAGCAAGAAAATGGAATGAATAAAAGGCATCCAAATGGGAAAGAAAGAACTAAAACTCACTATTTACAGATGACATAATACAATATGCAGAAAACCCTTAAGACTCTACCAAAAAACTGATAGAACTAATAAATGAATTCAGTAGCGTTTCAGGATACAGGATCAATGCAAAAACTCTCTTACATTTTTATATGCTAATAATGAACTATCAGAAAAAGAAATTAAGAAAACAATCCTTTTTACAATTACATCAAAAAGAATAAAATACCTAGCAATAAATTTAACCAAGGAGGTGAAAGACATGTATACTGAAAAGTACAAAATGTTAATGAAAGAAACTGAACACAACACAAATAAAAAGATACCCTGTGATAATGGATTGGAAGAATATTGTTAAAATGTCCGTACTACCCAAAGCAATCTACTAACTCAATAAAATTCCTAACGAAATTCCAATGACATTTTTCACAGAAATAGAACAAACAATCCTAAAATTTGTATAGAACCACAAAAGACACTGAATAGCCAAAGCAAACTTGAGAAAGAAGAACAAAGCTGAAGGCATCACACTCCCTGATTTCAAACTAAAGTTGGGTCTTCAACAATGGAGGGGTTAAGGGCACCAACCCACCACACAGTCATCTGTGTGTATAACTTCACAGTCAGCCCTCCATATCTGCAGTTCCATACTGATTGTGTAGTACTGTAGTATGTATTTAGTGAAAAATCCAGGTATAAGTGAATCCATGCAGTTCAAACCCATGTTGTTCAAGGGTCCACTTATATTACAAAGTTATAGTAATTAACACAGTACGTTATTGGCATAAAAACAATCACACAAGTCAATGGAACAGAAGTAAGAGCCCAGAAATAAACCCACACATATATGATCAATTAATTTATGACAAAGGAGCCAAGAATACACAGTGGGGAAAGGACAATCTCTTTAAGAAATGACGTTAGGGAAAGTGGACAGCCACATGCAAAATAATGAAACTGGACCACTATCTTACATCATACACAAAAAATTAACTCAAATGGATTAAAGACTTAAACATAAGACCTGAAACCACAAAACTCCTAGAAGAAAGATAGGTGGTAAGCTCCTTGACACAAGTTTTAGTAATGATGTTTTTAATCTGACACCAAAAGCAAAAGTAAACAGGTTGGACTAGATCAAACTAAAAAGCTTCTGCACAGGACAGGAAACCAGTAACAAAATGGAAAGGTAACCTACTGAATGGGAGAAAATATTTGCAAATAATATATCTGATAAGGAATTAATATCCAAAATACATAAAGCATTCATATGACTTAATAGGAAAAAATACATATACCTATTTAATAATGGGCAGAAGATCTGAATAGGCATTCTTCCAAAGAGGACATACAGATGGCCAAGAGATACATGAAAAAGATAAACAAAGTTGATAAATTTTTAGCCAGACTCATCAAGAAAAAAAGGGAGAGGGCCCAAATCAATAAAATTAGAAATGAAAAACGATGTTATAACAAACACCACAGAAATACAAAAGACATTAAGAGACTACAAAAAGCCAATAAAATGGATATCCAAACAGAAATGGACTAATCCTTAGAAAGGTACAATCTCCCAAGACTGAACCAGGAAATGGAAAACATGAACAGACCAATCGCAACTACTGAAATGGAAACAATGATTTAAAAACTCCCAACAAACAGAAGTCTAGGACCAGATGGCTTCACAGGCGAATTACATCAAACATTTAGAGAAGAGTTACCACCTATCTTTCTGAAAATATTCCAAAGAATGGCAGAGGAAGGAACACTCCCAAACTCATTCTGAGGGCACCATCACCCTGGTACCAAAACCAGACAAAGATACCACAAAAAAAGAAAATTACAGGCCAATACCACTGATGAACATAGATGCAAAAATCCTCCACAAAATACTAGCAAATCAAATCCAACAATACATTAAAAGGATCATACACCATGGTCAAGTGGGATTTATCCCAGGGATACAAGTATTCTTCAGTATCTGAAAATCAATCAGTTTGATACACCACATTAACAAATTGAAGAATAAAAACCATATGATCATCTCAATAGATGCAGAAAAAGCTTTTGACAAAATTCAACATCCATTTATGATAAAAAAAAAAACAAAGAAACAAATGTCTCCAGAAAGTGAGCAAAGAGGGAACCTATCTCAACATAATAAAGGTCATATATGACAAACCCACAGCTAACATCATTCTCAACAGTGAAAAGCTGAAAGCGTTTCCTCTAAGATCAGGAATGAGACAAGGATGCCCACTCTCACCCCTTTTATTCAACATAGTTTTGAAAGTCTAGCCATGGCAATCAGAGAAGAAAAAGAAATAAAAGAAATGCAAATTGGAAAAGAAGAAGTAAAACTGTCACTGTTTGCAGATAACATGATACTATAAATAGAATATTCTAAGGATGCTACCAGAAAACTAGTAGAGCTCATCAATGAATTCAGTAAAGTTGTGGGATACAAAATTAATACACAAACATCTCTTGCATTCCTATACATTAACAACAAAAGATCGGAAACAGAAATTAAGGAGACAATCCCATTTACTACTGCATCAAAAAGAATAAAATGCCTAGGAATAAACCTATCTAAGGAGGCAAAAGACCTGTACTCTGAAAACCATAAGATGTTGATGAAAGAAATCGAAGATGATACAAACAGATGGAAAGATGTACTGTGTTCTTGGATAGAAAAAATCAATATTGTCAAGATGACTATACTACCCAAGGCAATCTACAGATTCAGTGCAATTCCTATCAAATTACCAATGGCATTTTTCACAGAACTAGAACAAAAAAAAGTTTTTAATTTGTATGGAAACACAAAAGACCCTGAATAGCCAAAGCAGTCTTGAGAAAGAAAAATGGAGCTGGAGGAATCAGACTCCCTGACTTCAGACTATACCACAAAGCTACAGTCATCAAAACAGTATGGTACTGGCACAAAAACAGACATATAGATCAATGGAACAGGACAGAAGGCTCAGAAATAAACCCACGCACCTATGACCGATTAGTCTAAGACAGAGGAGGCAGGAAAATACAATGAAGAAAAGACAGTCTCTTCTATAAGTGGTGCTGGGAAAACTGGGCAGCTATGTGTAAAAGAATGAAATTAGGGGCTTCCCTGGTGGCGCAGTGGTTGAGAGTCTGCCTGCCGATGCAGGGGATGCGGGATCGTGCCCCGGTCTGGGAGGATCCCACGTGCCGCAGAGCGGCTGGGCCTGTGAGCCATGGCCGCTGAGCCTGCGCATCCGGAGCCTGTGCTCCACAGCGGGAGAGGCCACAGCGGTGAGAGGCCCGCGTACCGCAAAAAAAAAAAAGAATGAAATTAGAACACTCTCTAATACCATACACAAAAATAAATTCAAAATGGATTAAAGACCTAAATGTAAAACCATATATTTTAAAACTCCTAGAGGAAAACATAGGCAGATCACTGTTTGAAACATATCGCAGATATCTTTTTGGATCTGTCTCCTCCTAGAGTAATGACAATAAAAACAGAAGTAAACAAATGGGACCTAGTTAAACTTAAAAGCTTTTGCAAAGCAAAGGAAATCATAAACAAAATGAAAAGACAACCTACAGAATGGGAGAAAATATTTGCAAACAATGCGACCAACAAGGGATTAATCTCCAAAATATACAAATCGCTCATACAGCTCAATATCAAAACAACCCAATCATAAAATGGGCAGAAGATCTAAATAGACATTTCTCGGGACTCCCCTAGTGGTCCAGTGGTAAAGAATCTGCCTTCCAATTCAGGGGACAGAGGTTCAATCCCTGGTCAGGGAACTAAGATCCCACATGCCATGGGGCAACTAAGCCCGCATGCCGCAACTACTGAGCTCGTGTGCCTCAATGAGAGAGCCCATGTGACACAACTACAGAACCCATGCACCACAACTGGAGAAAACCCGCACGCCACAACCAGAGAGAAGGCTGCAAGCCACAATGAAGACCTGATGCAGCCAAAAAAAAAAAATAGACGTTTCTCCAAAGAAGACATACAGATGGCCAAAAAGCACATGCAAATATGCCCAACATCACTAATCATTAGAGAAATGCAAATCAAAACTCCAATGAGGTATCTCCTCACACTGGTCAGAATGGCTATCATCAAAAAGTCTAGGGACTTCCCTGGCAGTCCAGTGGTTAAGAATCCACACTACCATCGCAGGTGGCACAGGTTTGGTCCCTGGTCAGAAAACTAAGATCCCACAGCCTGCTCAGTACAGTGCAAAAAAAAAAAAAAAAGTATGAAGGTTTCTTTAAAAACTAAAAATAGAGCTACCAGGAGTTTCCTGGTGGTCCAGCGGTTGAGATTCTGTGCTTCCAGTGCAGGAGGCATGGGTTCGATCCCCGGTCGGGGAACAGGGATCCCGCATGCTGCGTGGTGCAGTAAGTAAAGAAGTAAAATAAATAAATAAATAGCTACCATATAATCCTACAATCCCACTCCTGGGCATATATTTGGAGAAAACCATAATCTGAAACGATACATGCACCCCAATATTCATTGCAGCACTATTTACAATAGCAAGACATGGAAGCAACCTAAGTGTCCATCAACAGATGAATGGATAAAGAAGATGTGGTATATATATATATATATATATATACAATGGAATATTAGCCATAAAAAAGAATGAAATAATGCCACTTGCATCTACATGGATGGACCTAGAGATTATTATACTAAGTGAAGTAAGTCAGAAAGAGAAAAATACCATATGATATCACTTATATGTGGAATCTATAATATCACACAAATGAACTTATTTACAAAACAGAAATAGACTCACAGATATAGAAGGCAAACTATGGTTACCAAAGGGGAGGGGAGGGATAAATTAAGAGTTTGGGATTAAAATATACACCCTACTATATATAAAATAGATAACCAACAGGGAACTGCTGTATAGCAGGGACTCCCTGTATAGTACAGGGAATTATACTCAATATCGGTAATAACTTATAATGGAAGACAATGTAAAATATATATATATATATATACACACACACACACACACACACACACACACACACACATATATATAACTAGATTACTTTGCTGTACACCTGAAACTAGCACAACATTGTAAATCAACTATGTTTCAATAAAAAAATTTTAAAAAAAGAATCTCAACATCACTAATGATCTGGAAAATGCAAATCAAAACCACAGTGAGTTATATTACCTGAAACCTGTTAGAATGGCTATTATCAAAAAGACAAAAAATAGCAAGTGTTGGCAAAGATGTGGATAACAGGGAACACTTGTGCACAGTTGGTGGCAATGTAAACTGGTGCAGCCACTATTAAAAACAGTATGGAGGTTTCTCAAAAAATTAAAAACAGAACTACCATATGATCCAGCAATTCCACTTCTGGGTATTTATCTGAAGAAAATAAAAACACTAACTCAGAAAGATAAACGTATCCCCATATTCACTGCAGCATTATTTCCAATATCCAAAATACGGAAGCAACCTAAGTGTGTCCATCAATAGTTGTATGGATAAAGAAAATGTGAAAAAAAAAAATATATATGGAATAATGGAATATTATTCAGTTATAAAAAATATTGAGATCTTGACATTTGTGACAACATGATGGACCTCAAGGGAATTATGTCAAGTGAAATACTGCATGATCTCTCTTAAATACTGACTCTAACAACAAACAAACAAAAAACCGACCTCATAGATACAGAGAATGAATTGATGGTTGCCAGGAGTAGTTGGGGGAAGAGGTAGCAGAAATGGGTGAAGGGGGTCAAAAGGTAAAAAATTTTTAATTTTTTTAAAGAAACTTAGTCTACCAGTGGTATAAAGTGGACCACAAAGACAAATTTTGAAATGCACTTAGTGATATGCAGATTTAATACTGTTGGAATTGAGAGGGGAGTTCATGATGTTATAAATGTACATCCAATTATTCCCAACTGATCCAAGACAATGTCATCATGTACAACTCTTAGGAATTTTACTGGCAAAAAAAGTTTAGCATGGATGAGAGTTAGCTATTCCCCCACACCCTTGTTTAACAGGATATGATGAAAGTCAGTCTTAGATCAAATTCTGCCTCTCACACCTTTGCTAAGCATTATTACAAGCAAGCACAAAACTGTCCATACAACTTGTTTTGTAACTCTGATGAAGTCCTGCTCTCTACCAGTTTGGGTGATTTGATCACACTTTGCATGACAGGTTCACTCATACCAGATGCGATAATATTCCTTTAAATGGACATGAAACAACCAGAAATCGTTAGAACCGAAGTCTGGCCATGGAACTGCTGGGTGGGTGTTCAAAATTTGGGAACCATCTCTAAGGGTAAAGCACATAGAACTTACACCCAGTTCACAAAATAATGGGGAGTGTCTGAACATTTTAACCAATCTATTAATACATATCTTGAATATCTGTAATTTCTCAGGGAGAGTCCATTTCTAACATTCATCATGCTAATTACAAGCCATCAATTTAATAAAAACCCATTTCTGACATTTGCTGTACTAATTAGCAAAGCATCTGTCTGGTATTAATCAATATATGGATAGTAGATGCACTTGTGATAGCTCTCTCTCTAATCACTTAGGAAGGTAGAGTGGGGCTAGATAATGGAGAGTAAGGTACAGAATTTCCACTTAGTTATACAGGTTTGGCTTTGGCTTTGTTTTTGTTTTTTAAGGCAGGGGAGTAACAACTAGAACTTGAATTCAGGAAGATTCATTTGACCATCAAATTTGAGGTAAGGGGGGACGACATGTGAAAAAGATACTGAAAGCAAGTAGGTGAATAATAAAGCCACAGGAGTTGCTGGGCTAAGAATAGAAGTGGAGAAGTGGAAGAAAAGTACAAGAGCTATTTATATGTAGAATATATAAAAATACTGATGCTGCCTACCATGTGTGTAATGTTTGGTCTCTCACATGTCACCTTTAACTTTGATAGAAACTATAGAAAATGGATATTATCTTCATTAAGGGTGAAGGTTCAGAGATATTAAATTGACTTCCAAAAGTCAGAAACCTAGTAAATGCTAGAATTGGGACTCAGAGCCAGGCAGTGTGCTACACTGAAAAGAGCATGGGAAATGGCAAAGTTCAGGAAGTAGGCGAGCTTGGGGTGAAAGACATACATGTTTTGGTGAAAGTGTAAAACTGGGACTACCTCTGAAGTGAGTAATTTAGCAATATACTTTAAATAAGTATCCCCTTTGACTTAGCAAATCCACTTATAGCAATTTATCCCACCTATATACGCTCACATGTATTTCTAAGCATATGTGTGAGAATATTATTAAGTTCAATATTCTTTGAAATAGCAGGTTGAGGATGAGTTAATAAATCATGGTGCAAATATCCATTTAATATAATAATGTACAGTTGTCTGTTTTTTATATACTGACACGATCAGATCTCCAGGATGTATCAATGAAAAGAGCAAAGTACTGAAGAGTGTGTGTGTGTGTGTATTTGTCATTTGTGTTTAAAAAGAAAAAATACACACACATACACACGCACACAGAGCTACATTTTCTGTCTCTTGAAGGATACAAAGAAACTAACAGTGGCTGCCTCTGAGGAAAGGAACTAGATAATTGAACAACAGATTGGGAGGAAGATTTATTTCTCACCAGTCCTTTTGTATGTTTTGAATTATATACCTTTTATTACTTAGTTTTTAAATTGTTTTAAGAGAAAAAAAGAGTATGGACTCTGGGCTCAAGGAGAATTTGTTTCTTCTACTTAACCAGCTATGTGGCCATGTCCAAGTTATTATTTTCTAGTTTATTGTGACCACATTATAGAACATATAAAAAAGAAACCAAAAAGTCTCTTAAGAAGCCAACACTCAAGACATAATCACTATAAAACTTTGGTGTAATTCTTCCTAGTCTTTTAAAAAACCTGTACTTCTTTCTGGTTACAAAGTAAACAATTTAACTTTTAAATGTATTATGAAATTCATTGGTCCATGTAAGGTACAGTGACTTATTGATGAAGATTTAGAATAATGAGTAGAAAGTACTTAAATATTTGTTTATTGTTCAATAAGTACATCATATTTTCCTGTTCAGGTCCAGGAACTAGCTCTTCTTTATTGACAAATCACCCTTTCTGGATAAAATTATATCCCACCTGGAGAAAAAAGTAGCAACTGTGTTATTACTTTAAATACCATAACTCTTGGGAATTGGTTTATACTGAAACAATATAGATCATCTCACCTATGCAGTCCCCTAGTACCACTTATTTAATGCTGATTACATTATTGCTCCCGAGAGTACAGCATCCAGCCACTTCCAGTGACTGTCAGGGAGGGACACTGTGCTCAATGATGATGAGGGCAAGTCTTACGCTGAGTATGCAGGAAAACAAGAACCATCATTCATTTTCTAGTCATGTAAAATTTACCATTTGGAATTTTATAGCATGAAAATAGAACAACAGATTTTCCAACACTGACTTCTCTTGAGCTCTTTAGGCCAGAATCACTGCATTCCTAGACCAGGTTCTCACTCTCTGTTGACCACACCCCTGCCTTCCACACACTACTGCCAGGAGAGGAGACGCAAGGGGCCCATGTGCAACATGAGAACAGCAGCCCCATTCTGACAAGAAACGTCTGTCCCTTGTTGGGCATGACTTAAGACCATCCTGGGAGAACACAATGTAGCCACACCAATCCACGGCAAGACAGGACATAAATTGGAAGGGACTGTTGGCATTATGGAGCAAAAGTTGCAAAAGCCCTGAGAGCAGGAAGACAGATGATCTTTGAGCATCTTTGTTAAACCACTTTGTTTTGTCTCTGTTACAGTAGTACAGAATCATCTCACTCCCATATACAATTGTCCCTCGGTATCCTCAGGCGGATTGTTTCCAGGATCCCTGTGGATACCAAAATCCTTGGATGTTCAAGACCCTTATATAGAACAGTGTAGTATTAGCATATAAGCTATGCACATCCTCCCTGATACTTTAAGTCATCTCTAGATTACTTATAATACAATGCAAATAGTAAATACATAGTTGTAAATACAATGTAAATGTTATGTAAAGAGTTGCCAGTCCTTGGGGCTTCCCTGGTGGCGCAGTAGTTGAGAGTCTGCCTGCCGATGCAGGGGACACGGGTTTGTGCCCCGGTCCGGGAAGATCCCACATGCCGCGGAGCGGCTGGGCCCGTGAGCCATGGCCGCTGAGCCTGCGCGTCCGGAGCCTGTGCTCCGCAACGGGAGAGGCCACAACAGTGAGAGGCCCGCGTACCGCAACAAAAAAAAAAAAAAAAAAAAAAAAAAAAAAGAGTTGCCAGCCCATCGCAAATTCAAGTTTTGCCTTTTGGAACATTCTGGGACTTTTTTTTCCTGAGTTTTTGTGATCCATGGTTGGATAAATCTGTAGATGCAGAACCCAAGTATATGAAGGGCTGACTTTATTGGATATCGAAAATCTTTTTAATTTTCATAAATCCGGTAGGCAAGAAAAATAGTATTTTATTTTTGCTCTAATTTAAACCATCATTATATTAGTGGGGTTGAGCCTATATTTATGTTTCTCAATCATTTGTATTTCTTCTTTAAATTATCTGTTCACGTTCTGTGCCCATTATTTTCTACTAGGGACTTTTTCATTCTGATTTTTAGGAGATCTATCTATATCTATCTATATATAGATAGATATAGATAGATATATAGTCTCCATTTTCCCATGATATAAGTTATAAAAACTTATAGTTTTCCCAATATACCTTTTGATTTTGTTTATGGTGTTTTTAGTTGTTCTAGATAAGACTTGTTGGCTTTGTGGGGGTTTTTTTTTTCAATTTTGTTTTAATCAGATTTTTCAATTGGCATTTTATGTCATTTTCAGAAAGGTCTTTCCTACTCTTAGATGATATCAATAATTTATTCATATTTTCTTCATTATGTTTATAGTTTTGCTTTTACATTTAAATTTTTGTTTTGTCTATAATTGACTTTGATATAAGAATGAGGGAGGGATCAAGCCCCACCCCTACTCCCCCCAAAAAAACCCAATCAGTCCTGCCAATACCATATTCTGTCTACCTTTCCTCCATTAGTTTGAAATTCCACCTTTATCATCTATTAAACCCCAATCTGTATTGGGTTACATTGTCTATTACCATATTTTTTAAATTACTAATTCCCGACAAAATATTAGCAAACCTAATCCAACAGCACATAAAAAAGACCATACACCATGACCACGTGGGATTCATCCCAAGTTCACAAGAATGGTTCAACATATGCAAATCAATGTGATATACCACATAAACAAAAGAAAAGACAAAAACCACACCATCATCTCAGTAGATGAAGAAAAAGCATTTGACAAAATTCAACATCCATTCATGATAAAAACTCTTACCAAAGTGGGTATAGAGGGAACATATCTCAACATAATAAAAGCCATTTTTGACAAACCCACAGCCAATATAATACTCAGGGGTGAAAAGCTGAAAGCCTTCCTGTTAAAATCTAGAACAAGACAAGGATGCCCACTCTCACCTCTTCTATTCAACACAGTATTGGAAGTCCTAGCCAAGGCACTCAGAAAAGAAAAAGAAATAAAAGGTATCCAGATTGGAAGGGAAGAGGTAAAAGTGTCATTATATGCAGATGACATGATACTATAGATAGAAAACCCTAGAACCGATCAATGAATTCAGCAAGGTAGCAGGATACAAGATTAACATACAAAAATTGGTTGCATTTCTTTACACTAACAATGAAATATCAGAAAGGAATGTAAAAAAAGAATCCCTTTTAAAATCACACCCCCCAGGCTTCCCTCATGGCGCAGTGGTTAGGAATCTGACTGCCAATGCAGGGGACAGGGGTTCGAGCCCTGTTCCAGGAGGATCCCACATGCTGCAGAACAGCTAGGAGCCCACGAGCCACAGCTGCTGAGGCCTGCGTGCCTGGAGCCTGTGCTCCACAACAGGAGGGGCCACCGCAATGAGAGGCCCGCGCACTGCAAGGAGGAATGGCCCCCGCTCACCACAACTAGAGAAAGCCCGCGCGCAGCAATGAAAACCCAACGCAGCCAAAAATAAATAAAATAAATTTATATTAAAAAAAACTGCACCCCCAAAAATAAAATACTTAGGAATAAAACTAACCAAAGAGGTGAAACACTTATATACTGAGAACTATAAAACATTAATAAAGGAAATTGAAGATGATTCAAAGAAATGGAAAGATATCCCGTGCACTTGGATTGGAAGAATTAATATTGTTAAAATGGCCATCCTGCTCTTTCCACCATCTTTCTGTGCCGCCATAATGGTGTGCATGAATGTCCTGGCTGATACTCTCAACAGTATCAACAATGCCAAAAAAAGAGGCAAATGCCAGGTTCTTATTAGGCCATGCTCCAAAGTCATCGTCAGGTTTCTAACTGTGATGATGAATCATGGTTACATTGACAAATTTGAAATCATCGATGATCACAGGGCTGGGGAAATTGTTGTGAACCTCACAGGCAGGCTAAATAACTGTGGAGTGATCAGCCCCAGATTTGATGTGCAACTCAAAGACCTAGAAAAATGTCAGAATAACGTGCTCCCGTCCCATCAGTTTCTTTTCATTGTACTGACAACCTCAGCTGGCATCATGGACCATGAAGAAGCAAGACGAAAACACACTGGAGGGAAAATACTTGGATCTTTTTCTAGGGATGTAATACACACATGCAAATAAAATGCCTCAGAGGATATCCAAAGCAATCTACAGATTTAATGTGATCCCTATCAAATTACCCATGAGATTTTTCACATAAGTGTAATAATAATAATCTGGGAAAATATTATGAAAACCTTATGCTAGTAAATCCAACAACTTAGATAAAATGGGCAAATTTCTTGAAAGACACAGATTACCCAAGCTTACCAAGGAAGAAATATACATAACCTGAAGAGCCTATCTATTAAAGAAATTGAATTTGTAGTTTAAAACATTTCCACAAAGAAAACTGCAGGCCCATAGGGCAGCACAGGTGAATGCCACTGAACATTTACAAATTCTTCATGAACTCTTCCAAAAAATTAAAAAGGAGAATACTTCCCAACTCATTCTATGATTACAGAATTACCCTGACACCAAAACCAGACAAAGATATTACAGAGAAATGGCAGACCAATATTCCTATGTTATAAACATAGATATCAAAAATCCTAAACAGGGGGCTTCCCTAGTGGCGCAGTGGTTGAGAGTCCGCCTGCCGATGCAGGGGACACGGGTTCGTGCCCCGGTCTGAAAAGATCCTACATGCCGCAGAGTGGCTGGGCCCGTGAGCCATAGCCTGTGCTCCGCAACGGGAGAGGCCACAACAGTGAGAGGCCCACATACCGCAAAAAAAAAAAAAAAAAAATCCTAAATAAAATTTTAGCAAATTGAATCCAAAATTTATAAAAAGGGTAATACATTTGACCAAGTGAAGTTTATCCCAAGAATGCAAGATTGTTTTGACACTTGAAAATCCATCAGTGTATAATTCATCATGTTAACAAACTAAAGAATATTCATCTATAAATATATAAATACATAAATTATTTCTGATGATGTCAATAGATGCAGAAAATCATTTGAGAAAATCCAACATCCATTCCTGACGAAAACTCTCAGAAAAGTAGGAATAGAAGGAAAATTCTTCAACACATTAAAGGGCATTTACTTAAAATCTTACAACTAGCATCATACTAAATTGTGAAAAACGGAATCAATTTTCCTGTAAGATCAGGAAGAAGACAAAGATGCCAAACCTCGACATTAAAGATTCCAGCCAGTGCAATAAGGTCAAGAGACAAGAAAGAAAAACCACCTATATTGGGAAGGGAAGAAGTAAAACTGCCTTTTCTTCACAAATGTCATGCTCCCCTATGTAGAAAATCTGATGAAATCTATAAAAACTCTACTAGAGCCCATAAGTGAGTTAAGTGAATTTACAGGATACAAGATCACTATATAAGAATTAGATTTCCAGTTCAAGATGATGAAATAGAAAGATCCTGAACTCACCTCTCATAGACCCACCTACAGCTACATATGAACAACTTCCTCTGGAAAAAACTTAAATGTTGGCTGAGCATGGACTACACTGGGCAAATGAGAAGAAAACCACATTAAAATGGGTAGGGGGCTTCGTTGGTGGCACAGTGGTTAAGAATCTGCCCACCAATGCAGGGGACACGGGTTTGAGCCCTAGTCTAGGAAGATCCCACATGCTGCAGGGCAACAAAGCCCATGCGCCACAACTACTGAACCTGCGCTCTAGAGCCTGTGAGCTGCAACTACTGAGTCCATGCACCTGGAGCCTGTGCTCCGCAACAAGAGAAGCCGCCGCAATGAGAAGGCCGCGCACCGCAATGAAGAGTAGCCCCCACTCGCCGCAACTAGAGAAAGCCCACGCGCAGCAACAAAGATCCAACGTAGCCCAAAATAAAATAAACAAAATTTTAAAAAATGGGGGGTAGGAATGGCTGGGACACAATCTTGCTATACATACCACTGTTGATACAGTGACCCCAAATCAGGAGGGAACTCAAAACCCAGAGCTTCTCCCTGAGGATTGAAGGGTATCAATCGCACATCAAGCACTCCAACTTTTAATACTTGCACCTGAGAGATGAACCCCCAGATACCTAGCTTTGAAAACCAACCAGGCTCACATCCACAAGATCCACAAAACTGTAGCAATCTGATAAATGGCTCTAGAAGGGCTTGCACACTTAGACTCATCCTCCCCAGGGCTCAGCTGAGGCAGCAGATTGCATTTAGACTTTGAGTGAAAGAGGTTCGTTTTCATATATTAAAGCATTGGCCTGGGGGGCAGGCATCTATTTTTACACACACATCTAAGAGCTGTTGGAACACTCTCCTGAAACAGAGACCGGTGGGGGCCATCTATGTGCTGTCACTCTGCCTTGCTTAGCCAACAGACGCCCTCTTTTTCTTTCTCTTTTATTCCTATAGGCCTCATTTTTATGCTTCCCTACTTCCTCACTAGAGCCAGTGGGCACCATCTTCATGCTCTCAATTCTGCTGTGATCTAGAGCACCAGTATCTCCCAGAAGGGAGCTTTTACATGTGTCTGATGCCCTGAGTTTTGCAGCTACTGCCTAGGGGATGCCCCTTGATTGCCTGACTCTAGAGGCCAGGAGAGCATGCATTTCTAGGTCCTCTGGGGCTGTAACAATCAGACAGACAGTTTTGGGCAGGCTACCACGCCCAGAGCACTGCACAGACAGCAGACTCAAACAAGCAGACTCCCAGTCATTCTGTGAGAGAAGCCTATTTGCTGGTCCAGGAGCTTTGGCCTAAGAGATAGGCTTCTGGTTTGATACACAACTAATGGCCTAAGGAAGCGGTCTCAGGGAACAGAGGCTGGTGGGCACAATCTTTGTGTTCTCCCTCTGCCTCACCAGCTCACCAGTATCTCCCAGAGAGGAGCTTATACCCTTGTCTGGCACCCTCATTTTTGTAGCTGCTGCCAAGGGACACTTCCACATGATCTGGCTCTGGTAGCCAGTAGAACTATAACCAAAGAAAAAGTGTTCTTAAATAGCTAACATTCCCAGGGCACATCAAGAGCAAGAGACCCAGGAGCTCAATCTCTCTGTGAAAGAGGCCTATTAACTAATCATCACATCACAGATGCAGCCTGAGGGGCAAGTTTCTAATTAAACACACATCTAAGGGCTGACTGTAATCTTTTCCACAGACCTCAGAAGTGGGGGGGGGGGGGGTC